>NW_024426552.1:24803883-24811777 GCF_017311325.1 Ursus maritimus
CTAAGCTATTGAGGCTGGGAGGAAGTTAGCTCGGGGCAATCAGGATGAAATCAGTAATGAAACTCAGCTGTAAAAGGTAACGGAGTTAGAAACGAAACTAGAGGGGACAAAGATCCAGGACTCTGATCTGTTACTTCATACTCTCTGTTTTCATTTTGTGCCAAAACGTGCAAATAATTCTTAGAGCATCCTTACCTTCCTCTAATAATTGACTTCTTTTCTTTTCTGTGGAGATAAATTTTTTATAAGACTAGATCAGTTCCTCTTACACCAAGCAAGGTTTTAGTCTTAACTTGATGGTTGATTAGTAAGCATCATTGCGGTCTTCATTCTCCCCCTAATTTGTTGAACTTTCTAGAAACTTTTCTAGAAGCCAGTCCAAATTCAGATCCTTGCTAATCTTTCCAGCAAGAAAATATCTTTTCTCTTGGTTAAGGCACTGGTGAACCCAGTGCTTACTTTTATTTTTATTTTCTTTTAAGATGTTATTTATTTATTTGACAGAGAGAGAGACAGCCAGCGAGAGAGGAAACATAAGCAGGGGGAGTGGGAGAGAAAGAAGCAGGCTCCCAGCAGAGGAGCCTGATGCGGGGCTGGATCCCAGAACCCCAGGATGACGCCCTGAGCTGAAGGCAGATGCTTAACGACTGAGCCACCCAGGCGCCCCCCCAGTGCTTTTAATCCCATTCTTCCTTGATTCTGTGCTTTGACCAAAACACTGTTCACATGGTTAGTAGTTAGGGAGCAGTTTGAATCTCAGTATTAAGTCCTGATTTGGTTTGGATGTCAGGACTGGTTATTTACTACTCAAAGTCTGTCAATAGCGCTTCCTCTGTCCCGCTTCTGATATACTAGCATCTTTCCACTTAAGTTAAAGGACCCCACCCTTGTGATAGGGAAACTGTATATATAGCTAACTGAATCTGGCATTAGCCTCTTTCTATTGTTTCACATAATTGCAAACATCATGCATTGGTATTAACTTAAGAGAGCACTTTTAAATACAAAACTTTATGTGACTTTTGAACGTTAACTTGGTTATTTTTTTTTTTTTTTAAAGATTTTATTTATTTATTCGACAGAGATAGAGACAGCCAGCGAGAGAGGGAACACAAGCAGGGGGAGTGGGAGAGGAAGAAGCAGGCTCCTAGCAGAGGAGCCTGATGTGGGGCTCGATCCCAGAATGCCGGGATCACGCCCTGAGCCGAAGGCAGACGCTTAACCGCTGTGCCACCCAGGCGCCCCTAACTTGGTTATTTTTGATATATTTAGAAATACAGACACAAGGGTTTGTTTTTTTTTTTTTCTTTTTCCTTAACTGCCTTTTTGATGTCACTTTAAATAAACTTGAAAACTTTTTAAATGGCAGTAACAGTAAACCTCATTATGGACAGAAGTAGGGAGGGATAGAAGTGGAAAGTGGGTTTGACTGATGATAAGTTTAAATTATAGACTGTTTTTAAAGAAAAATAATTGAATCTAGGCTAACAACATATAGTGAAGACTTGGGACTTAATTGGTAACCCATTTATGAGGAGCCAGGTTCTATAGTCTTATCCCTGTCTCGGTGACTTTTTTTAGTTACTCCCAACTTTCCCTCCCTTTTAACTTCATTCAGTTTTCTAATTCTAAAGCCTAGGATGAATTTAAAATTTAGATTGTGCACAAATTTTGGTTGGGAAGATATATCCATTAGGAATGAGATCTGGCTGTACATAACAGGAAATCCAGATAATAAAGGTAAAATAAAATAGAATGGATATTTATATCTCCCGTATAAAAAGAAGTTGAATCTGGAGTTGGTATGGTCGCTCCATGATCAGGTCTCAGGTTGCTTCTGTTTTTCTATTCCACCTCCCTTACCACATACTTAACCGTCTTGAAGGTCATCTGTTAGTAGTCTTCTGCATCTAAAAAGGAGTTTTTCCTGAATTCCTGCCTAATAGTTTCTTACACATTTCATTGCCCTTTAAGAGAAGCTGCTCCAGATAAAGTCTGTGTTTTATAAAGAAAAGGACAAAGGATACTGAGTAGGCAACAAGCAAAATCAGCCACAGAGAGGCCTTTCTAGCAATTAGTTACTCCACGTTGAGGACAAACTATTTGAGCTACAGCTAATACCAACAAGTAATGCTCTAATGATTCTTCTGATCCTGGAGTTAGAACTAAAAAGGATTTTAGCAAAATGAAGGATTGTATTCTGAGGATGGCCATGCAGCCAGATCACATGTTGCCAGAAAGCTGTAAGAATTCTCAAGTTTCTGACCTATCTCACTATATAACATGTAACGATTAATGCTCTTTCTCTTAAAGAGACCCCCCTCCCAAGTATTTTACTCTCTTAGGAACTTGTGTGATAAAGCAAGTTAGAGATTATAAATTTGGAAAAACTCTTCCTACTTTCTCCCAGACTCTGTTCATGATAGACTAACAGGGTAATTCCACCTTCCTCATACCTTTACAAGGAAGATTGCTTTTCGGCAGCTGGACACACCTGTCACTGCTCCGCTTCTGCTCTGCTGATGAAACATATGGGCCCTGGACTCAGACCTGGCCTTGCATCTTGACCCTGCCACATACTAGTTGGCTTTTCTTAGCAAGATATCTAAGTTCCTGCATCAAACTGGTTCTCAAATGGAACCAGTAAGAGCAAATTCATATTTGTATTTCTTTTTTTTTTTTTTTTTAAAGATTTTATTTATTTATTCGACAGAGATAGAGACAGCCAGCGAGAGAGGGAACACAAGCAGGGGGAGTGGGAGAGGAAGAAGCAGGCCCACAGCAGAAGAGCCTGATGTGGGGCTCGATCCCAGATCGCCGGGATCACGCCCTGAGCCGAAGGCAGACGCCCAACCGCTGTGCCACCCAGGCGCCCCCATATTTGTATTTCTTAATCTTACAATTACTGTGCCAGAATCTGTTTCAGAAGACCGAACTCCAGTTGTTGCCATTTGTTCCAAGAAGAGTACTTGCCATAATAAGCAGTGGGGCTCAGATTTGTTTGTTCTTGATGCTCGGGATGGGGCTGCAGAGTGACTGAAGCATGGCAGTGCGAGCACAGGTTCTGCTCCAAAGGCCCGGAAACTTCAAGTGGGGCAGACACTCCGGAGCCAGACCGTCGGGATTCAAATTCCCATTTACTAACTGGGGGAACTTGGGCAAGTTACTTAAGGGTATTATTGTTCCGTCAATTCAGCTAGAGGTATATGCCCATCTAAGTTTTAAATAGAAAATGATTAATATTTATTTTCTCCCATATAGTGGCACAGTGTATAGCTAAAATGCCTATAGAAATGACTAGGAATGTGGGAAACCCTCACTTTGCCAACTGATTTTTAAGCATAATCGAGCATTTATTAGAGCTAACAGAGCTCTTCTATCAGGACTAAGAGGTAAGTGGTAGTAGTTCCATTTATATGTGGTGAAATGAAGGTTCTGAGGTCAAGTAAAGTCGCCTTAAAGTCACATTGATAGTAGACAACACAGAAGGGATTCAGATCAGGTCTCTCGTGTCAGAGCTGTTGTACCACTGTGGGAAATGAACGTTTCTCTGTTCGACCTTTGTCATATTTTAAAACCTTAAATTGTAGACCAGCACCTGTATAATGATGCCATTCACTCAGTGGTTTTTGTAATGTTTCTGATTAGTCCTGATAATCTTTTATAGGTTTTTGTTTCTCTGTTTTTTTAATGTTAGCATCCTTGTCCTAGGGTTTTCATCCTCACTCTTTGGGCTTTCATAACCTTTTATATAATGAGAACTAGCAAAATAACTCCTGTCTCCTTCCCCTCTTCCCCCAAGCTAATGTGCAACTAATTTTTATACATCTTTACCTGTATAACCCATAAGGACTTCAAATTACATGTCCAGATCTATTATTCCTACCCTATCCAAATCTCTTTTCAGAATGAGTGAATGAATAAATAAGTGAATTCCCCCTCTATCCCTGTAACCAAAGATATCAGGATTGGAAGTCAAGTGTGGAGAAGGTAAAGACTGACATGCCTAGCTAAAATATATGCAAGGTAGCTCCACAGAGAGAACCCACCTGTATCTTAATTCTTAAAAAGTTACTTCTCAAAGCGCCTTCCCTGCCCCTTCCCCCTCCATCACCACCACTGCTCTCCCCAGTGTTCTTTTCCTCACAGCACCCTTTTCTTCATGGCACTTGTTATAATTGTTTACTGTAGTTATTTGCTTGTGTGTTTGTTTGGTGTGCTTCCCTACCCCATTTGTAATTCCATAAGGGCGTGGATTTCTTTTAGAGTCTCTTTTATTTACTAGTATATAATCAGCAGTAGCACAAGGACTGGCAGGGAGTAATGAATAAGTATTTGACTGATGAGTGAATCAATCTAAGGGAGACTTTAGAGTACTGCTTTACTTTACATTTCTTTTCCTTTAAACTTGCTCACAGTGAAACTTTTCTGCTGTTTTGCTGCCCTTTTACAGAATTTCATGAGATCTTTTTGAAGTCTACTAAAGGTTTTATGAATTTTACCAATAGAAGAATTCTGTATCATATTCAAAAAAATAAAACGTAGCCAATTATACAATAATTGGCTCTATTTCAGTCAGAAGGATAAAAAACATAGTATTTTTCCCCAAACACAGAGCAAGAAATTTTAACAGGGCTATGTTTAGAAAGAGGGTTTCTAGACCCATTTTATACATTGCATTTCTCTTATTCTGTACACCCCAACAGAGTGATTGGTGCTCATAATGATGACCTCAAGGGATTTGATGATATCCTTTTTAAATCAGTGATAAAAACATATTACTTAAATCACTAATTTAAAGTAGAAAACAAGGAAGCAGAATATACAACCCAGAATATCTTAGTAATAGCATCATAATTTTATAATTACATAATTACTTTTATAAAAAGGATTTGTTAGAATACTTAAAAATGGCATTCTGGTTCAACTTCATGTTATCTCATCCCATTGTATGGACAAAGATGCAAAATGTTTTGTGAGATGTGGAAATAAGTCTAGATTGAAAATCTTCAATATGTAGGTCAAGATTATCTATTCTCAGTAAAGGGATACAATTTTTGTGATTAAAATAATTTAAAACTGTTACTGGAAAGTTGGTAAAGACAAATCAGCTACCCAAAAAGAAAAGGTAATTTTTCTATTGCATGCAAAGTAATATTGGCCTGTGAAGAAAAAAGACAAAGATAGGTTTCTCTGTTCTCTGGAAGAAGTGAAATACCACTCTCAAGTTGGGAGAAGATAGTTCAGCTGTCGGTAAATACTTAAGGCATTTACACTTTTAGATAAGGGACTTACCTAAATAATAGATACCGTTTGTCAGGTGTTGTGCACTTTACGTGCATTGTTTTACTTCTTAATATAACTGTATGAGTACTACGTTATCCCAGTTTGATTGATGAGGAAAGTGAGCAGAGAGCCTAGCTAACTAGTCCGAAATTGCACAGCTTAAAATTTCAGACCCAAGGTCTCCGATTCTAAAAAACCAAGTGCCTAAATCATTTCTGCCTCCAAAGAAAACTACATAAACTATTAAAATTTAGGAAATATTAAGTAACTTTTAGGCAAAGTTAGAGATGAATTATACAAATGTGAATATTGAGGCAAGGAACAAAATCTGGGTCTCAAGAGACCCATAATTTTTAAAAATTACTTCTACCCATATATTATTTGATTAATACATGTTCAGTGGAATATCTGAAAATAAACATCTCTGATGACCAAAGAGAGTGGAATGATGCAGTTTCCATATAGATTGTAATCTCAACAAATAATCTGTCAAGAAAATACAGTTTTTAGAACTCTTGGATTGGACTGGTAATGATCGGAGAGAAGGGACACACACATGTGGCTGTCTTGCCATTCCTGCCCAGAAAGGATAAGCTAGTTGAGCTGTAGACTGACATTTGCTACAGAATCATGCAGGTGTCAGCTGGTAATGAGGTAATGGTTCTAACGCTGTCCTCCCAACCATCCAGGTAATGGAGGCTAACATACCCTGATTAGTCTTTCTCTCAAGAGGAAATAGGGTTCTGAGTAAGTGGAAGCAGTTAGTGCAGACACAAGTGAAAATGTTAGCACCATTCCTGGAATTGCTCACCGTGTTCCCTTTTGCTCATCGGCCCTAATAAGTGCCTGGGGCACTTTGGGAAAGAGAAACAGGTATTTTATGAGGTGAGTTTTCTAGTTTCTGAATTTAGAAGATAATGAGCATTGAACTTAACTACATCAATAGAACATTTTAGAAATATTTAGGACGTAGAAATATTATAACACCTTTGTTGATGTTCTAATAATAAAACTTAAAATTTTCCAGTGTTTATTACTGAATATAATATAAAGACAACATATCTTTGTATTTGTATAGCACTTTGAAAATTGGAAGGTATTTTTACAGCACCTTAAATTTAATCTCCACATTACAAAGGAAATTAACATTAAGTGTGAATTTCAAATATAGTAATATATGAAAGTGTGTAAGTGATTGAAACCAAAGCAGCTAACACTGAAAAAGTGTCAAAATGTGATATTAACTATAGTTCTAGTTAGAGTGGATTTAAATTATGCTAAACCAGTTTGGCACACCATCTGTTAGGATTTTGATAAGGGGAATAAACCCATTAAACACAGCCTTGGATTTATAGTTTGTGATAAGGGAACATTGTCTGTTTATTTACAAATAATTTTAAACTGGTGTAACTATTTCTGATAGCTTTTTGCCATTACTGCCTCAGTTGTATACCAGTAAGGCAGAATAATGATTTGTGTGTACCCATTAAAATCTAAATCTCATAACTGAAGCTATGTGGCTGGGTCCATAGCAATTTTTTAAGCCCAGTTATTCAGTCAATATTAATTAAGCAACTGCCAGAAATTATTCTAGTAGCTGAGGATAAGACATTGAACAAAACAAACATAAATCCCCACCATTGCAAAATTTACTTGAGGTAAAAGACAATAGAATAAATTAATTATATAGCATGTTAAAAGAGGATATGGGATTATTTGCCTTTATGAAGTATAAATTCAGGCACTAATATATTTTTCCATGTATTATCTTACAATTCACAGTTAATGTTCATTTCCTATGTAATAACGTGGAGATTGAATAGACAGTAAAAGTACCTTCCAGTCTCTAAAGTGTCATACAAATATACTTAAATGACATTTTTAATATCTAAAACTTAGGATAGCTGATGGAATAATATCTACAATGAATTTTTAGGAACAAAAACTGCTAGTCTGATTTGAAAACAGCCCATATGTTAGTGGCATTGGGGAGTATTTCAGAATTAACATAAAATACTTAACGACCTTTAAGTATTGGGGACGGTGTAAAATATTTCAAAGTTTTTGTATTCTTTCCACTTTCTCATTAACACTGTTAATATTTGCCCTGAGAACATCTCTGTTTGTCATTATTATTAAAGTATCCTTTATAATTTTGATTATGTTACTTTGGCTCCTCAGATTATTTTCAGGATATCAACAATTTTCAACTCAGTGTCAAGCAATATTTTGTCTATATTTCTACTACAAAGTAGAATAAACACAATATAGATAAAATATAATTCCTATATACTGTGTCAGAAAGTTCTCCAGAAAACTCAGTTTTAGGTTACTAGTGTATTTATTAGCTGTGTCTGATAAATACCAGCCATAAGTGTCTTGAGAAAGAAATTAAGATCTTAATCCAGGGGCGCCTGGGTGGCTCAGTTGTTAAGCGTCTGCCTTCGGCTCGGGGCGTGATCCTGGAGTTCTGGGATTGAGCCCCACATCAGGCTCCTCTGCTGGGAGCCTGCTTCTTTCTCTCCCGCTCCCCCTGCCTGTGTTCCCTCTCTTGCTGGCTGCCTCTCTTTCTGTCAAATAAATAAATAAAATCTTAAAAAAAAAAAAA
>NW_024426552.1:24811787-24900500 GCF_017311325.1 Ursus maritimus
AAAAAAAAAAAAAGATCTAAATCCAGTTAAGACTGGATATAGAAAAATTTCATGTTTTTTACAGACTGTTTTTTCTACCACCCACTCCTCTTAATTCATTTATTTGCCCTCTCCTTAATTTGTTTTAACTTATGCTTACTCATCGTCTTACCTACCTACAGTTATCATCTCTGTACCCTGCCAGCTTGACCAAAAGGATAATTAGAATGACAGAAATGCTCATGTCTCCCATATTTCAAAGGAAAAATCAAGCAAAAACACTCTTTCCTTTAAACCATAGTTCTTGAAACGGTAGTGTTCATTCAGGGTCTCCTCTGTCTGTCCTCCCATCTTACTCTTCAGCACCCCTATAATTGGCCACCATTTTCAAAATCTGACATTTAACATTTCCCACTTTCTTGAAATACTTGATTCCCTGGGTTCTATGATAAAATATGTGTCTTCTTATTTTTATCCAGTTTTCTGTGTTTCCACGTTCATTACCTGTTACAGGTCCCTGAAATACTGGTGTTTCATTGAATTCTGTCCTTCTATTCTCATACTGCACTCCTCTTTCTTTCACTGCAGTGTCTTCAACCATACCTCTGTACTTTACCATAGACACAGTGCCAGGCCAAACCAGATCTTTCTGTTAAGAGCCAGACCTGTATACTCAACTGCTTGCTGACCCCTCCGCCTAGATATTCTGTATGTCTTGAATTCAGGTTTCTTGAACTGAATATATCTACTTCCATATACACATGCAATTTATATTTCATTCATCTTTTCTTCTCATGAAACTCTGGGCTCTTTAGGCAGAGATTTTGGTTTAATAGGTCTAGAGTTGAGTCTAGAAATTTGCATTTTAACAAGAATCCCAGCTAACTCTTCAGCAGATGGTCTCAGGAGCAAACCTTGAAAAAGCGCCCTTAGTGAATGAATGGTTCCAGGTTCTTCAGGACCTTCCATGTAGAGTTGTGTCGGTACTTGTGTAGAGCACAAATCTTACTAGGCTCTGCTGTTCAAGCTGTGTGCCCTGGCAGGGATGAGTTTCTGATACACAAAGGCGAATAGGCCTATGAGTTAGCAGCAGGTCCTGTCTGTTACCCCACTTCTTCCACCCATACCCTCTTTGCAGTCTGTCCCTGAGTCCCATTTGTTCCCTACTTTTCATTCCCACTGCTGTACTTTTGTCCAGGCCCTTTTTCCTCCTTATACCAGCATTTCCTCAAGACCACTTAATTCATTTCATAAATTTAATCCCTTTATCCCCATCACTGCCCTACACCCCCAGTTCTCTCAGTGTCAAGAAAGGTCATTAAAGTACAGATCTCTTCATGTCATTCATTGTCATAGAACTAACTGTCCCCTGACTCCTTGCCATTTTCTTCAGGTTAAGTTATTAGCTCCCTAACATGACATTTAAGATGTGTTATATCTGTTCAACTGGTCACTTTCATCTTTCATTACCCTCCATCTTTGTCTTTCTCACTCCGGTTGCCTCCCTTTCTTTCCCACTTCCATGTCTTTGTTTGTCTAAGTTTCCTCTGTTCTGAACACCATTTACTTCTCCTTTCTCCCAGTATGCAACGGCCCAACTTTTGGGAGTACATGCATCAAATAGAGGTAATGATAAATAACATCATTGCCTGTGTTAAAGGGGCAGCTGCGAAGATCACACAGATGATGAATATGGAAGCCCTGTGATACGTGATGCAAATGTTAGTATTAAATTCAAATATAGAAGGATTTCATTTGCATTTCATTTCAAAAGATGAAATACTACTGAAAAGATTCCTGTGATTGGTTTGTATATTGAACAGCTTCTCGAGTGACAAAATAATTTAATGTTTTACGTACATTGAGGAGGCTTGAATTTATTGAGTTTACCTTTTCTGGGGGGGTGGGAGGCAGAGGGAGAGGAAGAGAGAAAATCTGAAGTAGGGGCGCCTGGGTGGCACAGCGGTTAAACATCTGCCTTCGGCTCAGGGCGTGATCCCAGCGTTCTGGGATCGAGCCCCACATCAGGCTCCTCCGCTATAAGCCTGCTTCTTCCTCTCCCACTCCCCCTGCTTGTGTTCCCTCTCTCGCTGGCTGTCTCTATCTCTGTCGAATAAATAAATAAAATCTTTAAAAAAAAAAAATCTGAAGTAGGCTCCACGCCGAGCACGGGTCCCATTGGTGCGGCTCAGTCTCACTACCCTGTGATGATGACCTGCGCTGAAATCAAAAGTCCGGATGCTTAACCAACTGAGCCACCCAGGTACCCCTGAGTTTACCTTTCTGTGATTTGATTTCACTAGGTTTTTTTCTGCTCTAGCTTTCATCACGTCCCTCGTGTAGCAGCTGCTCAGAAAATTATTTCACCACAGAAATTTGTTTTTTATCACCTATATAAACTGTGTTCACTGTGTCTTTTTTCCTTACTTTGGGTCTTTGGGTCTTCACCAAGGATTGCCAGATAAAACTATAATGTTATGATTTTCTTTGGAGCAGGAGAACTGCTTTCATTTGAAGATAAATACTCTTCCTTGCTACATACATTGTTAGTCTAAAATTCTCACAGTCTTGGTAAAACTTGAGAATTTTAGGCATGTGTGTCTTACCATTTCAGTATCTCAGTTTTTATTGTTTCACTTAGTCCATTGGAACATACAGTACAATACTTAAAGCATAATTTGTCTTGGACTAAGGAATGCTGTGTTCTTTCCCAAACCAGAATGTATTTCTTCACAGGCATTTTTTAAATGTTTTTCATTGAAAAAGCAAATTATGCCTATTACAGAAAAATCAAAATACAGGAAGCCATAAGAATATTAAGATTCATAGTCCCACCTATCTACCGTCAATTTCTTGATACTTTTGGTATGTTTTTCTAAATTATTTTCTGCAGTAGATTATGTATGCGTATCTGTGTGTACACATGTATAGTAAATTGTATTTAAAAAATGTTTAAAAACTGTATTTACCAACTAATAATCAGCCTTTTCATTCACTATATATAAGGAACATCTTTTTCATGTTAGGTAAAATTCTATCACTTTTTCTTTAAGGTTGCATCCCATTGTACCCTAATTTATTTAACCACTATCCCATTGATGAATGTTCAGCTTCCTTGCAATTTGCCAGTACTGAAACATCTTTATATGTACATCTTTTATGCATGTCTGATTAAATCCCCATTCCATTGTAGCTCAAATTCCCAGAGGTAAGAGTTTTAAATCAGAGTCATGTTCCAATTTGCAGTCCTATCATTTGTTTTAATGGCTTCCATTACTGCTGAATTAATACCATGTAATCTTCCAATTAAGAAAAAAAAAAACTATTTGTTTCATGATAGGAAAATTTTATTGTATGTCAGTTCTCCAACCCCTTTGTTTAGTTCTTTCTACTCTAGAATTACTATGATGCAATTATAACACGTAGTCACAATATTTCTATTTTAGCATTTTGCAGTATGACTCATCAATTATTATTGCTTTTTTTAGCTTTTGTTTCTTTTATGAAATGGTTAGTGAATTGTAATGATTGTTTCCCATCAGACTGAACTTTTACCATTTACTACCTAGAGTAGTGAGTGAATTATACATGCTTTCAAATTCACTAGCTAATACGTCTCTGCCAGATGCTGCCATTTAGCATTTATTTAAGGAATAGTCAACTAGAATTTCAGGAACTGTGATTCAAATGTATGCAGAAGGTTGAGATGCAAAAATGAGGCTTTAAAATAGCTGCAGGACAGCTTTTCATTTTGCTTTTCTTATTTGTAAGAAAATAAATCATTCAGAACCTTAACCAGGCAGACAAGCTTTCTGGAGATAAAGGGCAAAGAATTCATATGCCTATCACATTTCTTGCTTTTGAACTTATAATTTTACTTTGTCATAATGATTTTCCCCCATTTATCTGGTATTACTATAAAGGCGGGTTTTTTCAGTGTTTCTTTTATTTAAGTAGCATGTATCTTTTTAACTTCAGGAAAGTTAGGGGTTTTGTTTTCTGCAAATTAGTGTCTCTTTGTGTCACATATAAGTAGATATTTAAAACTGATAACTCAGTCATACTACAGGTAATTTGAGTAGCTTTTTAGGAGTCTTTTATGACAGCTTTGTGTACAAAAACAATTTTAGAATAAACGTCAGTACACTCCGTTAAAGCTCTTTTGGGGGAAATGGAATAAGTAGAGGTTTACTTGGGTCAGTGGATTATTGACTTAAAACTTTATGATGCACCTTTAATTGTGCCACTTGAAAATTATAGTCTAAATTTGACATTTTAATGTATTAGCTTTTTGTATGCTACTGTGAGCTTCGTATCCCATGTGAAACCATCAGTAAGCTTCCATCCATGTTCTCATTCCAAGTACCCTTTTGCTTAATTACCTCTGGACAAACTGCCCTGTCCAATTTGCTAGCCTCACCACAATGTGGTTATTAAACTTAAAGTTAGATAAGGTTAAAACTTTAGTTCCTTGGTCATTCAGCTACATTCAAATGCTTAATAGCTACAGGTGGCTAGTGGCTACCATATTGGATAGCACAGATACAGAACCTTTCCATCATCACAGAAAGTTCTATTGGACACTGCTAGTTAAAAAACAGGTAGCTAAATTAGGGAATAGAATTGAGTGTGGATTGTTATTTTTTGTACTGTTAGTAATAAACAGTTGTTATGTAGGTGTGTTTCCCCAGTGTTCCAACTGTCAAAATGAAAAAAGTAAAATTCACTGAGAGGTTGTCTTTTTAACAAGTCATTTGCAGTTTATATATCTCCTTTCAGTACCAGACCTCAGTTCCTTGGTCATTGGAGATTGCGGTTTATCTTTTAACGTTCTCTCTCTGAACTCTTGCTCACTGAAATTTGCCCTTATAATTCATTTACTGGATTAAGCTGTTTAACTGCTTAATCCTTCTCTTAGCACACACAAAACTTTAGAATGGAATAAACATCTTTAAGCTGCAATCTGCTGTTTAAGGCCACCTGTTGGTATATCTTTCTTTAGGGCAATGATTCTCAAAATGTGGAAAAGCAAGTTGCTGAACCCATCTGTATATTGGCGTATTGTGGTTGCTAGCAGTTCCATCTGCTAAATGCAGAGATAAGCAAATTACCTGTTACTTTTAAACAGTATGTTTGGTACTTGAATATGACACACTCTTAAGTGACTACTCAGTTCGCTAAAGGCATGAGGTGGGAGGGAATAGACACTGTTATAACCACAGTACTCACTAAGGCACATAGGACAACCAGTAAAATAGAAGCCTAGCCTGTGGTGGATGTGGAAAGGAAGCAGGTGCTCCAGCTTTCTCTCCTTGCCTTCCCGCCTTTGGTCTAATTTCCTACCTTTAGTCCCACGACAGGATAGACAATCGGAGCATCTTCCCACTGTGAGTGGCTGTGATGGGCAGTAGATACAATGGTAATAACTCTTCTTGAATCCTAGCTTGGCTGCTCCTGCTTGCTCAGCAGATGGAGAATAGCCTGGTCGTGTTAGACGTCAAAGCATCGTTGGGGGAAAAAAGGAAAGCATCATTGGAAGAAGCAGTTTTTATACCAGCGCAGTCCAGACCTTATATCACTGCATAGTGTTGATACAGTACGAGTGTCACTAACCAACACGGCTGCACAGCCTGCTAGAGGTCACAGGAACCCTACACACTCATGAAGGAAATGATAAGAACTGTTTCAAATTAAAGAGCACTTGCCCTATTTTCAGATGGTAGCTGCTTCTCATGACTAGCCAGTTGCTGCCAGATCTTCTGATTTGGTTTTTAAGAGAAACCAAATTATAAGTGGATATGATTTTTTTTCTTTTCAAACACTTGTAAGCTAAACAAAACTTGTCTGCAGTATGGTTGTGGGTGTGCTACCTCTGCTTCTAGAGCTTTTCCTCTCTTCCTTTGGTCAGAAATGGGAATCTGGTCCTCACAAAGAAGTTACCTCTTAATCCCTTTAGTCTTCCTTAGGACAACAGAGTTTAGCTCCCCTCCTGTTTTTGTGATGAACACGTAAGCTCAGGATTACTTCTTAATATGGACAGCATATAAACGTGCAGCTACTTGTCCTCCCTTTCTTAGCAACCAAAGAAGATCACCAAATAAAAACACCTTAACTCTTGGAATATTCTTTAAACTGGGCAAAATGTGAGCCTCCAAATAAAAAATTTTAAAGCAGTACTACATGAATAAAATTGAAATTATTGGTCATATTTGAAGGCAATATGTTTAAAATTTCTTCACAGCATGTTAACAGCCTGGAACTTAAATTCATAACTAAATTTTCTTGCCTTATTTAAATATTAAGAGAGAACACACAAACCCACAGTTTGGAAAACCAATACTGCCAGTTCTCTAATTCCATTTCATGTTTGGAGTGAAAGCTGACGTGCTCGCTCCCTTCGGGCCGTCCAGGCTGCCACTGCTGCGCACTACGGCTCCACATCCAACCTCCAGTTGTAGCTTGTTCGCTCTGCCTGTGGAGCAGCAAATTGCAGGAAGCCGCCCCTTTGCTTGGGAAATGAAATAAGCAATCAAATTCAAAATGAAGTCTAATTGACAGAGAGTAAGCACGCATAAGGCAGCCAGATGATAGGATTCAAAAATGTGTGAAGTATAAAGCCATGTAACATCAGTGTAGTCGGCTGAGAAGCGTGTTATTTGACAGGACCAGCTGGTGGACCATTAAGAAAAGATTGCTTAGCTTACCTCATTACCACCAAATCACAAATAAGATCTTCAGGAGGCTGGGGGTAAAATCCAAGGATGATGGGACATGTAATAGGACTTAAGTGTTTGGGTTTTGTACCTCTTTTGTAGCGCCATTTAGAGTATCATCTTATTAGGGAAAAAAATATGTTACTACGAAAGGCAGATTAAATATAAGCATGGAAATATCCTTGTCTTAAAAGGGCCACTGTGGTAGGTAGACAAAAAGAATCTATATTTGAGTGGCTTTGCTCTTCTGTGGGTTTAACCAAGTTTTCTTAAAAGTAAATTGATCTTAAAGAGGGATTTAAAGAATAGAAATGGGGATAGCATGCCAGATGGGTTAGTGGGAGGGTTTTCAAAGTATGTGAGAATGGTATAACAAAATCAGAGAGAAAGTGGGAAAAGATAAAAAAAAAAAAAGAAAACTATTGAATAGGAAGAGCTTAACTTTTTAAAATACCACTGTTCATATAGAAATATACTGTCTATATAAATTTCTAAATGGCCTCTATCCAGAAGAAACTAGTACTTTAATAAAAGCAATTATGTTTACCAATTAAGTGTTTGATTCTCTAATATTGACCTCATGACAGTAAAAATTACAAGGACATTTTTGAAGTATGTTTTAAAGAAGTTTTCATAATAGTTAAGGATGTCAATTACATTGGCCTTCAACTTCTTTATTAGTAAGGAAGTTGTAATGCAATTTTTGTTGACCTGGTTTGGAAACTCCTTATAACTCAGCTCCTCAAAAATATCAACTCATTTAATTGCATTTAGATCCATTCCCTTTCAAAAGCTGCTGAGGAAACAAATTAGTGCTCAGAGCTGTTTACACTTGTAAATGCAATTAAAATCGAAAAGTCAGTAGGGAAACTCACTGGGATCTCTGATAATAGCGATGGTTGTTTCTCTTACAATAATTCGAACTGATGAAGTAGAAAAAACAAAATCGCTTCAAGAGTTTATAAAATGGCATGTATATCGTGGATACAAATTAAGTGGGCTACTCAACATTCTTTGCTAGACTAAAAAGTAATTTGTTCAAATATATGAAGTAGTCAGTGTATTATACTTTTTGTTTCTTCTTCTGCGTGGGATATTTTAAACTGTGTTTATAAAACAAACATTTTCAAATTGAGCCTTAAAACTCAGTCAAGTTTTAAATTGTTAGGGAGCTTAAAGAAATTAAATGTATTAATGAGCTACAGTTTGCATAAAACAGACTTCTTATATATTCACTGCATGTAAATTCTATTAAAATTATACAACTTAGTAGAAGTTCATGATTTTGCCTGGCAGATTGATGCCACAGGATTGCCGTCGCTCTATCAGGGCCACTCATGAGTTCTTTAGACTAACGGCCCATTAAACGAAATGTAGGAGTAACTTCACTGGAAGATGGCTTTCTTTCATGAACCTCTGAGTACCCTGGCAAAACTGCACAGCCGGGTTCCCTTGCCTAGGATGGGCAAAAGTTCATTGTAGTAGACCTTGAATGATAATTGGTAATAAGTTTTGTTTGGGTTTTTTTTTAAATATAATTTAAATTTTCCTTTATTCGTTTAACGACTTTTTCTTGAGTACTCACCATGTGCCAGGCATGATGCTGAGGATAAATGTAAAACAGATATGGTCCCCTTTCTCACAGAACTTAACAGCCGGCGATAAAGACCAGTGAAGAGGCACTTGAGAAATCTGGTCTGATCAGCTAACCCAGGTATATTGGTTAAAAGAAGCTTCTTGGAGGAAGAACTAGATAGGAGATGGGGGTGACCCGACAGTGTTGTGGCAGGGGTGATATGTGGGTAAAGCAGGATTTGGGATGCTGTACTGCTGGATTTTACAGCAGGAAAAAAATCTATTAAAATGGACAGCAGAACATTTGGGATGGGTGAGGGGAGGAGCTGTCAAGGAAGGACCCCTGGGTTTCTTCCTTGAGCAGTTGGTGGTGCAGACTCAGGAGGAGAAGCAGGTTTGGGATTTGGGTACTGAGAGTGGAGGAAGAGGCATTTGTTTGAGGAGCCCGTGGGTCATCTAAGTGCGAGTGTTCGCTGTATTCAGAACTCTTCTTGCCCGTGACACTTTTTTTCATATCTTTTATAGGTGACTTTTTCTCCTGAATGTCTCAAAGAATCTGAAATTTGTTACATTTATATATTTGCACAGCAAATTGAATATCGTAGCTCTCTGATTTGCTGTTCATCTCAAAAGATTATTATATGCATGTAATCATGTTCTTGTCTGGGTTCCTAGCATTCATTGGGGGATTTAAGTAAAAATTCAAAGAAAAATTATTTCTGAAGAAAGAAAAGTTATATTCCACAAATTACTAAGAAGAAACATTGGATAAGAAAAATCGTTAACTTCAAAAGCCCACGTTATTCTTCAAATAGACATCTATGGAGCTGCTGTTGAAGCTCTGGGTGTATCACAAAATTTGTTGTTTCATGTAATTTTTAAGTTTTTATCAATACAGTTTTTGAAGTTTCTGAATAAATACCAAAAGCCCACAAAATTCACAGCAAAAAAAGTATTTTCTGTAGCATAATTTAGAACTCTTTTTATATGCCAAAGAATTTCCTTTCATATAGGCAGAAGGAGAAACTTGTAATCTACTCAGTTTATTAGATTCCACTAAACCATTGCGTCGTGGATCAGAGCTGTGGCCGCGGGCTATCTGAGACCGTTGACCGTTTCAGGGATTGGCCGTGGCCATGTGCTGGCGGCGAGACTGGAGGGAGGCTGCAGAGTAAGGCGGCTCTTCAACAGATCTTCCACTTAGTAAAATAAGCAACTTCGAGCTCTCTCTGCCTCCCTACTGTCTACCCAGAGCAGTAGGATTAGAATCAAACAGCAGATTGGAGCTATTTATTTGGTCTGTAATTTGTATTAGCTACTTTTTATCTTATCTCTGGTCTAAAACACATATAATAAAACTTTTAAAGATTGGTGAACTTCCTTTTTGTGTCACTTTACACAGTCTTCAGAGTGTACACTGTGGTATCAAGTAGAGTTTTGAGAGTTTGCACTTTAAGTATCTTAATTTTGCTGGAAATTTGACCCTGTCAAACAATTAACTGGTAAAAAAACAAAAACATAGACACACACAACTGCAGTACAAGTAGCAAAGGCATAAAAAGAATGTGTATGAAAGTCAGTTTAAGTTCAGTTTTTGTGCTCCGCGGAAGACACAAGGCTGAGATATTTTGAGTTCACCTCCTGAGATCAGCTGTTCCCATATGCTTATTACATTATCGCTGTTCGGGAGGTGTACTCACATAGCTTACTTACGAAGGAACCGAAAGGCCATTTAGCACTGGTTTTGGCAAACTCAGCAGGTCCCACCATTGGCTGATGTTACATCGTTTTAGAACAAATTAATACAAGCACTTTTATACCTGATTTAATACCATTAAAGGGCAGATACTTCATTATCTTACTCGTAGGCCCAGAGTTTAGAGTTCGGTTAATAAAATTGTTACAGCTTCAATTTTTAAAGGATAAATGCAGAATGTAATTTTTTCTGAGGAGTCAGCTAAAACATTTTTTTTAACCTAGTACCTGAGTGGCTCTCCACTTACCCTGTTTTCAAAGCTAAGCAGATTTACACTGGTTAATTCTGGCAGGCATTAATTTTCAGCTCCCCATCCCTTATTCACCTTCAGTATAAAAAGCACTGCTGTTTGACTTTAATAATATAGCTTGAATTTATGAAAATGTATGAATGTATTCCGTGTTAAGAAATGTATGGTGTTTTGAAAATGTATTCTATAATCTGTATTTTAAAAAACAATTGAAATGACATACTTAAGCTCTCTTTAAAACTTGGGAGATAGAGGGGCGCCTGGGTGGCTCAGTCAGTTGGACATCCGACTCTTAATTTTGGCTCAGGTTGTAATCTCAGGGTCATGAGATTGAGCCCTGCATTGGGCTCTGCACTCAGTGCAGAGTCTGCCTGTCTCTCTCCCACTGCCCCTCTCCCCTCTCACGTAATTTCTCTCTCACTAAAATAAATAAATAAATCTTAAAAAAAAAAAAAAAGTTGGGAGATAGAAAAGTGTAATAATATTTCTGCTACTTACGGTATATAATGAACATTTGTGAGTTAAAGAATTATACTGGTTATTGTATCTTAGCAGATTGACTTCACTGCTGTATGAAAAATAATTGTGTGTAATGTGTTTCTTCCAGAAGATAAAATTATCTTGATAAAGTTTGATTAAGCTAAAACAGAAATGTGAAAACATTTTTAGATCTTTCATTTTCTTAAAAAAATAAATCTAACCAGTTCATTGACTTCTTGAGGCTTTTATTAATGTGTATGTTTCTGGTTCTGGTGTATCTTTCCCCAGTGAAACATAACTAGTAATTTAAGAACATGATTGACTATGTATTTATTGGAAAAAAACTGTCAAGCATTTCTGTTATTGAGCCTTATAATAGAGATTTTTGCAAGTGTGTGCTTCAGGAAGAGTAGTGAAGAAAGCACTATACTGTAAAGGCCAACATTTTGTAAATGTTAATTGCTGGTTTGGTAGTACTTTTTTATAATTGTATGCAATAACATGCCTCTGGACCAACGTCCTTGGAAAGGCCTTTATTATTTATAAGAATTAAGTTTTACTGAATATATAGTTCAGTTGAAGCAGAAATTATTAGACCATATTTTATATTATTAACATATATTGTTTATATATATATATATATATATATATAACATATATTGTTTAGCATTTTTCCACTAATTTACAAACCACCACTGACATCCGCGTTTTACTAAGATTTTTGTATATGCATTGTAGCTTTTAAAAAACAAAATATTAAGTCTTGTGTTTCTTATTTTTTCCCTATAGGAGTACCAAAATCTAATCTCTTGCACACCAAATCGTTAAGGGGCCATAAAGACTGCTTTGAAAAATACCATTTGATTGCAAACCAGGATTGTCCTCGATCTAAACTTTCAAAAAGTACTTATGAAGAAGTTAAAACCATTTTGAGCAAGAAGATAAACTGGATTGTACAATATGCACAAAATAAAGATCTGGATTCTGATTCCGAGTGTTCTAAAAATTCCCAGCATCACTTGTTAAATTTCAGGCATAAGCCAGATAAAAAGTTACTCCCACAGTTTGACTCCCAAGTACCAAAGTATTCTGCAAAGTGGATAGATGGAAGTGCAGGCAGCCTTTCAAACTGTTCACAAAGAATATTGGAGCAGAGCGGAAATACAGACTTTGGGCTTGCTGTGTTGCAAGATTCAGGTGCCGCTTTGTGCCATAATAGTGTATTGTGGCCTCATAGTCACAACCAGGCACAGAAAAAAGAAGAGATAATCTCTAATCCAGAGGCTAATGTCCCAGCCCAGCATCCACGTTACAGCAGAGAGGAATGTAAGTAAAATGGGGAGAAAGGTAAAGATTGCAGTTTTGTTGGCTTTTGTTTTTTTACATTTTTATGTAGGTGATATGTCAAGAATTTTGCTGTAGAATTATAGATTTTTATAGTATATTTAAATGACAGGTTCACCCTAGCAAAAGTGAGGTGTCTCGGGTGCCTGGGTGGCTCAGTCGGTTAAGCATCCGGCTCTTGATTTCGGCTCAGGTCGTGATCTCAGCATTGTGAGTTGGAGCCCTGCATCAGGCCCATGCTGAGTGTGGAGCCTGCTTAAGAGTCTCCCCCTACCAAAAAAGATTCTCTCTCCCTCTGTCCTCCCCCCCCCCACAATGAGATGTCTTAAATTCTCTTATCAGTTCTCTGAAATACTGCTTATTATGTCATAAAGCATTTGAATTCTACAGTCCGTCATATCTTTTGCCATTTTAAATTTGTTAAACTAAATGGAATTGACAAAAGGAAGTTCAGAGTTCATATAGTTCAGAAGTTCAGCTTCAAGAATTGGCTCACACACACTGTTCCCTTGCTCATCCCTACAACACTGATTGATTGGGGGGTGGCTTTTCAGAAGCAAAAATCTGACATTTCACTAAAGGACAAAGGTAATGTATGCACTTATTTCCAAGTTGGAAAAAAGTGAGCCTTTCAGTTTGCATTTATTTCTGCAAAAACTCACAGAAGCTGAGATAATTTTAATTGACTCTAAGTCAGGTGATTTCAGAGCTCAGAGGGGCTTTGGGTGTATTTTATACAGCTTCTTGATTCTACATATGAATGATCTAAGGTTACATAACGAGGTAGACAAATCAGTATTTCGAACTATTTCCACGGTACTTCTGTGTTTTTCTAACTGCATCATGAATTATGTAGTGCTTAATTATAATCAGCCTGATGAGGGGTGACTACTAGCACTTTTTTAAAAACTGCAACAGAGGGAAATAAAAGAATCCAATGGCTGTAATACTGAGTATTCTCTGGCAAAAGTTCTCAGGTGGAGGTGTACTGGGAGTGATGGAAAATTATTGTGGGTTGTGGTCAGGATTTGAACACGTCCTCCACAGTGCCAGAGTTAATGAATGACTCCTAGAATACTGGTGAATACTGTATTAGCAGATAAGTGCAAATGTTTTTTTAAAAATAGAATGTTGTATTAGTGATGTAGATGGTTTATTTTCCCACGTTATTGTGGTAATAATTAACATATTTTCATGTTTCAGTGACTTCGATGACTCTTCGTGAGGTAAAGCAACTGAAAGCAAAGCTCCGACAGGAAATACAGGGTAAAGAATCAGTGTCGATGTTTTATGCATGTGAAAATGTTGATACAGAAAATCCCTGTGACAGGACACTATTAGCTTTGTCTGCATTTAAATTTGGAAATGGAATTAGAACCTATTGGGAGTTTCCAGAGCAAAAAGAATAAGAAAACAACTTCTTTATGAAATCAAGAGGAAATAAGTTTTTCTTTTTTCAGTAAAAATGGAGACCTCTACCTCTGAGCTGAACCTCTACTCTTACTGACAGTTTATTGTGCCAGGCACTGTATGCATGCGCTTCCTAACAGTTCCACAAGGTTGTATTAGCCCTGCTTTGTGAAGTTTTTAAAATTATAAACAATATCAAAAACAAAAGTACTGAGAATAACATAGTGAACCCCTTGACCAGTCTTCACCAGCTTCAGCTATTATCAGAAGCATAGCTAATTTTCTCTCATCTCTCCTTGCACTCATTCCTTTCGCCCCACCCCCACCCCCGGCATGGATTATTCTGAAACAGATTCCAGACAACATATACAACAAATACGTCAGGATTTTCTCTAAAACATAACTTTTTTTTTAAGGTAATCACAACCCATTATCACACCAAAAAAAAAAAAAAAAAGAAAAACAGCTAGGAATTCTTTTAACATCATCAAATAGTATGCTAACACTAACAACAGTTAATGTTCAAATTCCCCAGTTGTTTCTTTTTTTTTTTTTTAATATTTGATTCCCATTTAGGTGAGGAAACCACTTCAGAGACATTAAGGTGCTTACGGAGATCACGCATTTGGTTAATAACAGATTAAGGATTACAATACCCCTTCCTTAACAGCTGATGTAACAATAACAATAGTAAATAGTAATAGCAACTTCTTTTTATCAAGGTTTATTCTGTGGAAAGTACTTAACAGGTATGATTTCATTTACTCCTCACAGTAGCCCTGTGAGGTGCTTACTGTCAATATCGAGGTTATACATAAGAGGAAGTTAAAATGTAGTTTAAGTTACTTGCCTGAGACTCGTAAAAGCGTAGGAACAAGAATTCAGAAACGAAGGTAGTCTGATTCTAAAGCCTCTTAGAGGGGTTTCCAAACCTGGGTATTAATCGGCACTTCCTGTCCGTAAGCCATAGTAGATACCGATTGAAGCCGTTTATGTATTCAACTACCTTTTAAATCTTTACAGAAGTTTTTGAAGAGTTAACACAACAAGTTCAAGAAAAAGATTCTTTGGCCTCAGAGCTCCATGTCCGCCACATTGCCATCGAACAGCTTCTCAAGAACTATTCCAAGTTACCATGTCTACAAGTAGGGCGAACAGGAACGAAGTCACACCTACCCATAAACAACTAAACTAAACTTACACTTGACTTCCTTTGCCCTCATGCCCCTACCATTTGTTGGTCTGCCAGGCATGCCAATTTTGAAGAAGTTGAAGAAAGTTACGGTCCATTTGTTTTTTTTTTATGGTCATTAAATTTGCAAAGCTGAAGGCAGTATTTAACATCTTTGTCAAATAAAGCAGATCGTTACACTCTAGTCTTCTAGGATTAATCATTTTGGGAATCTTTCTTCCCATAATTACTAAATGGCCCTCCCTAACTTACCACATGTGACTACTGTTACAATGTGATTTTATTAAACATATTTTAATGTAATTCACCTGTCAAAACAATAGAAAATTTTAAAAACTCCTTAGTCTGAGCTACTACAGATAATTTTAAGAGGGAAGTGGAATTCATAATACACCTCTTATTTATTAGGAGCAATATTTTAATATGAAAATTTTATATATAAAAATGCTATTTTAGGTACCTTTCCATTCTCTTTATAAATGTGTATTTGAATGTCTCTGTATATTATATTTACACTTTTCCGTGTGAATATGTTCATCCATATTTCAGATCACTGCATTTTATTCTCTTAATACTCTTTTTACTATTATCTTGTTTTCCAAAGATAAATGTATTTTGGAGTAGAAATCTATCTAGCTGAGTTGTTTTGACTTCTAATAACTCTTATGAAAGAGGAATTAATAACTTTTTAAAGCAAGTATCCAAGAAAAAAAGTACATTATTTTTTTCTAACAAAAGCAGTTCTGAGTTAGTTCAGAAAGAAAATGCTAATCTAGTTTTCATACGTCACCTTGTCTCTGTAGAAGTAAAAATCCTCTTCTACTTCATTATTATTTTCATCTAATGACTTTGATGTGTTAGAATTTGGACAGAGTAAGTCAAGCCTCACTTCCAAGTCAAATGTAATATCTGTCAAATTGAATGTGCTGCAGAATTGTTGTCCTATCTTTGAAAAAAGTTTAAGTTCTGTTTGCCACTTCAGATACAGGTTCAGGAATCCTTAAACTGTCCAAATTCTCTGTCAGCATCACTGAAATTAGTGCCCAAAGAAAACATTGTGAGGTATTTTTCTAAACTTTAGAATTTAAAGTAAAGAGAAGACTGCTTGACACAGAAAAATAAAACTGATTCAAAAAAATAGGCCCATTTCAAAAGGATATTCTTCTAAGTTGCCTGTGATGTTTGCAAAGAATTCTGAACGAGTAGGTAGGTCATCTCAAACAGCTTGATACGTTTTTTAACAATGTATTATGTAGTAAAAGCTATAACCAGTGAAGAATTAAAATGGGCTCTAAATTCTGTTTTTAGTTGGTGCTTAGAATGTATTTATGAGGTAAGATACTTTGCTTGAAAGAACCTGCAAGAAAAGCCCATTAACTTGGCAGCTTCATGCATAAAGATATGAATGACTTCTGTCTTAAATCTGGCAGCCTGCCCCGGCTTGGGTCAGATTTTAGTCTTGAACACAAACAGTATTTGACTAAGCAAAGAAATGCCTTGATCTAGTAATAAACAACTTTCTGTAATGCTTAGATGTGTTAAATTTGCCTGAAAGTATTAATTGATACTGCAATTGATTTTGTTTTGTTTTAAGTATGTGACGTAACTGTTTTTGGAGCTTTTGAAAAATGTTTTCAATTTCTTTTGATTTTTTTGAGTCATCCAAAATGAATTTAAAGTCCAGGGAGTGGGGATACATTGCCTTAGTTTTGATAAGCTTTAAACTGAATGTGTGCAATATCAAAATCTTTATAAATTTACAAGTTGAATAAAAATATTTCCTGATGATGCCAGTAAATATCTTAGTAAGTGCTTAGTTGTTAGGTCACAATTTTTAATTTGGCTTTACTGTCTTTTGGCATAATTCATCAAGAATGTTACTAGCCAGTGTGCTTGCACACGTTTGTGCTTCTATTTAGATCACTTAGGGACAGTCATAAAAGTTTGGGATGTGTTGCATTTGATATCAGTAGTAGCATATTTCCAGAGTATGAGCCATATGGTGCAGTCCTAAATGCAGCAGTGTTAATCCAAAGAAAAGTGTTTGCTTTGTTTCTGGCAAATATGTAGCTTTACTAATGAGTTTGGAACAATTGGGCGGGATTGTGCATGTACCAAGGTCTTTGGGGATTCGAATTTATTCCATTTAGATATTTCTACCTAAGCTCTTCAAAGGAAAGGTGCTGTTAAAAAAAAAAAAAATCTGTGGTGCTGGTACTCACGTTAGTACTTTATTTGGATGAATATTGTAGTAAAAGAATTTTTTCTTGAAGGATTTTGTACAGCAGTTTATCCAACTATTTGGTAAACTGATTCCTATGTTTTCTTGGTTGAATATGCAATTATTGTATATGCTAAAATAAGAATAAGGGACAGAGTTAAGTTCTATCTTAAGGGAACATGAAATACTACAAATATTGGTTACCATTCTTGGCTATTCTTCTGTACAGTTGTTAGTACTTTCTGAGGAAGTTTAGAAGAAACTCTCATACATACCATCAGTTTCAAAAACAGCAAGAGGTAGAAGACTGCCAATCAGCTGTTACTAACATTTTCAGAGCTTGTATGATTAAGGGGAGTGAAATAAGACTAATGTTTTCTCATGTTAGATTTCATAATTAGACAAATTGAGTTTAAAAAAATCAATTTGAAGTCAAAAGCCATTTGCATCACACAAGACTTCTCTTTCAAGATTAAAATTTTCAAATTTGTTCAGACTTTTAATTAAGCTAAAAATCTATTTTAATTTGAGATTATCATCCTTTGATCATAGCATTTAATATCCAAATTAGTCTTTTTTGTTTTGTTTTGTTTTGTTTTTAAAGGAAATAAATAAGGCATGCACTTAGGACCCAGTAACAGGTGATGCAGACAAGAATAGTGGCGTTTTGTTCCGTCATGTAGTTTCTTAGATGTTGGAGCAAAGAAACGTTCTTAGTTCTTCAAATTTTATGCTCATTTCACCACAAAGTGCCCATTTTTGTATACACTTAAGAATTATTTTTAAAATAACAAGTTCATGTTGGAAAGTGATTTTAAAAATACAGTCAACTATATTCTATTTTGTTGGCGTCTCGACAGGCATCTTGAGATTTCTTGAGTTTTTCATCTGATCACATTCTTTACCACTGAAAATGGCTTAAAATGCTTTTTTTTGTTGCTATATATTTTTACCTTGTTGTTTACACTGTTGAAGCTTGTCAATTTTTGCAAGGTTTTTTTAAGTTAATTTTTGAGGATCTATTTGTGTGTGTTAATGTTTACCAATTTTGGTTTTACTTTATTTTGTTTTACTTTGTTTTAGAAGAAATCTGCTTGTGTTACTAAATATTGTAAAATGCAATTCAAAATGTATATTCTCTAAACTTAAATAACTTTTTAAGAGTAAATTATTTGTGTAGCTTAGAAGGAGGTTCAGTTGATGACCATAAAATTAGGTTGTGACATGAGAATTTTCAAATGGTACAATGTAAAAGTCTTATAGTGTTTTTTTTCTGATTTACTGACAGATATTGCTTATGCTAAAGTAAGATATCTGAGTATTTGAGTATTTTTAAGTACTTAATAAAAAGTTTAGTACCCTACAAACTTTTTAAAGATCTTTTGTTCAACTACAGCTGTAAAGCAAGGGCGATTGCTTTTCATTTCAGTGTTTAATTGCATTTTTAACTTTGGCTTGGTTGAAATAATTATTTGAGGAAATTTGTGGTGAGAATCAGTAAGAGATAAAACCTTCAACAGGTTATTCTTGCCACATTAAGTTTTGTGGTGGTAGGGNGGGAAAGAGTTTATTTACCAAAATAATAAGGTACTAGGGCTCTGGCACTAGCAACAGGATCTGGGAGGAGGGTTCTAATACTGTGGAATAACGAGGTCTTGTCCTACACGTCAGTATTTGCGTTCACTTCATCCCTTCCTAACTGCTTGTTATAATTTAGTCTAACCCCTTTAGCAACTTGGTCACCTTGCTATGAACCAATCATAGCAAGTCTCTAGCACTAAGATTTTTTTTTAGCACCTAGTTTGTAACATATACTTTCCCTATTCTTTTTAGTTTAAAAAGAGTCCAAATTACTAATGCATTTTAGTAATACTGAATTTGTATACTATTTTAAGCTTACCAAAGTAAAACCAAAAAATCATGAAGATGAATATTGAGCCCTCACACCCCAAAAACGTTAGTTGAACTTCCCTCCAGTGCACACCCCTCAAAAAGGAATTTTAGTAAATGTGTTTTTTTCTTCAAATGTGTAGAATATTTATTTCCATTCTGCTGCCTCCAAAAGAGGCAGTTTAGAAAGCGTTCCCTAGTGATGTCTGTTAAATGCCATCATCCCTACTTTTACAGTTCGTGTGTGTGTGTTACCTTGTTTTAAATCTGAGTAGCGTGTATTATAGTCATTGAACTTGATCTCTCTTTGCTGTTAGAAATTTATTTTACAGAATTGTGCTAGGGTCTTTGGGAAAAGAAAATGAAACTGCAGTGGTGAAAAACAAGTTGGTTTTAAAAGAGTTTTAGACATTACTTGGCTATTTTTTCTTTTAAAATTGCAATAATTTATATATTTGTATTGTTCTGCCTTGGAACTGTAACTACATATGCTTGTCTACTATTTTTAATTTTACAACAATAAAATAAATATTTTGTTATCTGTGAGCTTCAGTGTATATTTTTAAATGTCCCTTTTTTTTTTTTTTTCTTAAATGGTTGACCTGTAAGAAGGGTCTGGTTTTGCAGGCTTAGGGAATCTATACTTAACCATCATTATATAACAGTTTATCTTAATGTTTTGTGAAAATCTCTCTTTGATAGTTGCTATTGCCTCTGTCCCAAGAGCCCAGAACAGGAAATAAGATTCCTGTGGCTTACTAGATGTCTGCGTAACTTTTTAAATTGGAGTGTACTTTCCATACAACAAATACACATTTTAAGTGTGGTGTTTGAGTTTTAACAAATATACACAACTGGATAACCATCAACCTTTGTGCCCCTTGCCAGTGTCTGCACTCCCCGTTTCCCTTCCACTGTTCTGATTTCTAGCCCCGTAACTTGCACTTGGCTGCTTTACATAAATGTTATCATAGAGGATGTACTATAGTCACTTGCCTCTGGCTTTTTTCACTCAACTGGATGCTTTGAAATTCTTCAGTAGTAACACAAAGATCACTAGTTTGTGCCCTCTTTTTTTTTCTGACTAGTATTTTTTTTATTGTATGAATGTATTTTGAGTTGTTTCCAGTTTGGGACTAATATGAATAAAGCTGTTATGAATATGTTTAAATTGGCTCTGAAAAGAATATTAAAAATAAAAATTATTCAAGGTCAGTTGTGGTTAGCATCATGAATCTGACTATAAATTAGTATTTTTCCCCACAAATGATTTTTAAAGTAATGTATATGCTTTTGTGATAGCTTGAAACTAGGAAACAAGGACAATTGTATAAAAGATCAGAGGCAGAATACAAACAAGGGATGTTGGAGAACTGGAACATTTAATGGGTTGCTATGAGAACAGTAATCATCCTTGAAGGTCTTTTGAAAGTCTAAGTCAGACCACTTTGTTTTCCAGAGGAGGCAATGAAGATCAAGAGAGTCTGGTTTGGAGAAAGTGCTGGAAAACACCAGACCACAAATGACATTGTTCTCCTGTCTAGCATTAACTACCTTGTGATGTTAAGGGAAATTGGTCACTTCACTTTTCCAAGCCTGCATTCACCAAGCTAGAGCAAATAGTTGGTAAAATGCAAGCCTACTTCTCCTTTATCACCTTCGTTCCTGCCCAGTTTCCAAACCTTCATGGAAATTCTTATAAAATTATTTGTTCTTCCTCATTTTTAAAAGTCATTATAGGGCCCAGAATTCTTTGCAGGTATCTTAGAGCCTAGCAAGTAGGTGTGCATGTGTTGGATAGAAAGGAGGGAGAACAGCAGGCAGAATAATGTCCTTTTATATCACATATATTGGTATTCTGAGTTATTCGTAGAAGGTTTTACTTCTGGGATCTGATACAGATGATATCTTAGATCACTACTATCTTAAATTACACATGACTTGTAAGTTTGTATTAGTGGTTTTCTCTCTCTCTCTCTCTCTCTCTCTCTCTCGGTGCTCTGCATCTGAATTCCATTCCAGTGTTCAAATGGCACAAACCACCTTTAACTCTAGAAGCAAAAACTTAATCCCAACCTCTCTTGCATCTGAGACACCCTACCCTAAATGGCAAAGCAGAGAATCTGGGTGGGGAAGGATCCATCTTGAGAGCACCAGTATCCATCAGTAGGTGAAACATCCAGTATCCAGGATCTGGGGGGGCAGCAGGTAAGTTCCTGGCACCTGGTGTTGAGTAGCCATTGCTCTGTGTAAATATGCCCGTGAATCTTGTAGGTTTTGTTCCTGCTGGCTTCCAAGCCTCTTGGCTGATCTCTGCCCGTTGAATAAATTCCTTTTCAGCCTAAGTCATCTAGTTGCTTTCCCTGGCTTGTAACTGAAAACTCAGTTACTCCTCACTTCATCCACTGGGTCCATGTCCAATGCTCTCTTGCTCTGAGATCTTAATAAAATTGGTCTCTAAAAGTGAACTGCTGAGAGCCCTCAGGACCACATGGTCTGCCTGTTGGGTCACCTGAAAATGATGGGAAAATTCTGAAAAGAACGTAAACCTTTTGGTAATGTAGATGTCCGTTTTCCTGTTAACCGTGTTCGTTGTTCACACTTGGGATGACATTGGAGATCTTCTCACTGTTCTCCACTAGTGACTCAAAGTGCTCACAGTCTGTACCTACCGGGATCTTGGAAGAGATGATATAATAGAAACAATGAAGATCATAACTTTAGCTCAGGGCTTTGCCTGTGTGCTCCCTGATTATACTAAAGGACCTTCAGCCCAGTAAGCATCTGTTGAATGAATGTGTGAATGAGACTTCAGAGGCAGCACTAGGATTGCATGTCAACTAAATCAGTAGTTACCCAAAAAATGCCTAAGGCCTTCATCCAGCGATTGACTACATTTCTCCATGTACCCCCCTCTTAACAACACCTCCATGACTATCTCAGGCCTTTGATAACTCACACTTGTTCTGTCTCTGTTTCTTCTCCAAATCACTGGTTCTTCTGAGTTTTATGGGATGTACATCACTTGGCCGCACCTTCAGAGTTTCTGAATCAATAGGTCAGGGGTGGGACCTATGAATTTTTATCTAACAAATTCTCAGGTGAAGCTGATGCTGCTGGTCTACATAGCACTTTGCAAACCACTGCTCTAAACTATCCATTGCCCCAGAGTTTACTTCCCAAAAGATGTGATGTTATTTCCCTGCTTATACTTTTCTAGATGACCATTGCCCATAAAATCAAAATTAATCCTCAGAGCTCAGTGTTAAAAGCCTTCACCATTTGGCTTCTGCCTATTTTCCATTTAGATTTTTTTCATCAAATTGAGACTTTGTTATGTGCCAGGAACTCTTACAAGCCCTGTAGGCTTTGGGCCAAAAGGATACAAAAGCCAACAAGACTTTCTTGGTCAACTGAAAAGGATTTCACCCATGGTTAAGTTAATAAGGACTGAAAAATGTCCATTGGATTTAGCAACCAAAAATTCGATGAGAACAGTTTTAATAAACCTATGGGAGCAAAAGCAGATCACAGTGAATTGAAGTGTGGGTAAAGAGGTAGGATAGTGGACCTGGCGTGTGATCCCTTAAGAGTTTCAGGCATAAATGAAGTCAGGATGTGGATCCAAAGTTATTAAGTCGAGAAGTATTTGATCATGAGTAAATGCTAACAGGACAGCTACAGATGGAGAAGTAGTCATAATAAAAGGAGTAAAGTACTGAAGAGGCAGAATACGATAGCACATCTAGAATAGTTTGTCTTTGAAGAAGTTTAGGATCATCTCAGGCTTTCACACTGGAGAGAAAGCAAAACTGCAGATAAATGTGTTTGAGGGAGATTCACTGAAGAGTAAGTTGAGAAAGCCCCCACCTGGCTGATTCTATTTTCTTTGAGAGAAAAGGAAAAGATGATGGGGTCAGAGGTGCAGAAGTGGTGAAGTGCTCTTTAGCAGCTCTTTAGCTGCTTTCTGAGGAGTGAGAGAGGTCCTGGTTCCAAGAGACATAGAGGAGATAGAGATTGGGGTCCATGACTTGCCGTTGATTGAGTTTCTCCATTTGCATTCAGATTTTGTTGCTGTAAATACAGGGTAGGGCTGTTTTTGCAATTGGAGTTAGAAAGCACTACTGAAAATCGAATCTGAAACACAGATAAATTTGTGGCTCAAAAAGGAAATTCATAAAAACCTTACCCAGTAGATAAAATTTCAAACATAGGAAAAATGAGAAATTTGAAAAGCCACTACAAATAGTGTGTAGTGGGGAAAAATGAATTCTGTAGCTTTAACTCGAGCAAAATTTCCAAGCAATTCTTTTCATTTGAAGAGTGGACTAAGACTCTGTTGTGAAGGCCAGGCCCTTCTAAGTCCCTTGGTTATCAAGCTTCAGCAGAGGGAAGAGGGACGTGTCTAACCCACACGAAAGGCAGTTTATAAGAAACTAGTCAGTATCCAGAATGTGAAGGAAAGCCAAGGCGCAGCTACACACAGTTTCAGATCTGCAACTTCGAAGCAAAGAGAAGGCAATGTAAAAGGAGGAGGGCACTTCTTGGGAAAAGAGACAACAGAATGGGAAGTGATGGGGGCAGAAGAGGAAGTTCTAAAGAGGAAGGCCATTGCTACACTGCATTCGAGAACTTGGGTTTTAACCCTCCTTTGTCTCTGCTGGGCACCACTCTACCTCTCTTCTCTTAGCCTCTGTGCTCTCATCTGTGAAGAGTGGCATTGAACTCGGTGCTCTTTGGGGGAACTGCCAGCTCATACCCTAAAAGGATCATAAATTTTAAGAAGCCTGCGATGGAAAACCCCAGCCCCCGGCATGAACAGCAGATCTGAGCTGAAAAGAACATAAAGGAAGTGTGGTTTCATTGAAGAAGAAACTGTGAGGTGCTTTTACAGCAAGATGTTTCTATGATCATCTGTGACCAAAGAGAAAAGACAGTAGAATCAGCCGGGCTCATAAACAGCTATACGATTCTGTATGTATTGTCTGGAGAAAGAGGGGGAGACTGTAGTCTTGACACCTTATTGCTCTCCCAGTCTTGTAGCAGGAGAAAATATTTCTCTTAGGAGTAACAGTGGGATGATTCTGCCACACAAGCAGAAGTTGGGTCACCTGCAGCTCAGCTCCTGATACCTGGCTCGGACATTTGCACTCGTGCACAGAAAAAATGTAAAGCAGTGTGATAATCTGTGTGGTAGGATATCATTTATTCCATCAGAACTGCCATGTATTCTGAGATTATATCTTTCCTATTATGGCAGTGGAAAGTGGTTCTTTCTTTCAAAAAGTGATAGCAGCAGTAGATGATAGGTTTTTATTTTTATTTATTTGTTTAATTTTGAGTCCTTATTTGGTAAAAAGTTAAAATTATAATCTTATGTTGGTGATTAACTTAGTGTTCTCCAGAACAACAAAACCAGTATATTTTTTATATATGTACTTTTTCATATATATTTGAATGAATATGTATATGTGTATATATTTGTATGAATATGTACATATATATGTATATGTGTGTGTGTGTACACACACATGCACATAGATACAGAAAAGAAGATTGATTGATTTTAAGGAATTGGCTCACAGTTTTGGGTGCTGCCAAGTCCAAAATTTGCAGGGCAGGCTAGAAATTCCAGAAAGAGGTTAATGTTGCAGTCTTGAACCCAAAAGCAATCTGGAAGCAGAATCCTCTTCCCATCAGCAAACCTCGGTCTTTTCTCTCAAGGCCTTCAACTGATTGGATAAGGCCCACCTACACTATGGAGTATAATCTGCTTTTTTCAAAGTCTGCTAATTTAAATATTAACCACATCAAAAAATCCTTTCACAGCAACACCTAGCCTGGTGTTGACCAAACAACTGGGCACCATGGCCTAGTCCAACTGACACATAAATTCAACCATCACAGTTGGTCACTATTTTTCATTTTATTCAATACTGCATTCATTTGATAAATCTGAAAACCATGGATCTGACATTATCTCGTCCAGGCAGGTGCCACTAAGCAGCACTACCCCCAAAACAGTCAGCTTAGGTTATGATCTCCAGAGAAGGAAATGCACCCAACAGTCTTTTCTACTATTCTGAATGTTTCCATGTGTTCCAAGACAGCATAGAGGAACCACTTTTCATTATTTCTTAAATAATCTTTTGAGGAACAAAGAGAGTTATCTACCAATATGCTTCCTCTTAATACGGTGTTGGTCTTAAATTATTTGAATACTGAGTGTTCTATAAAAAGCAAAAGCTATATATAGCCCCTAGTAGATTCAATACCCAATAATGTTAGATAACTTGTTGAAGGTTTTAGAATATTGAATGTTGGTTTGTACATCTCTTATCTTTGCTCTCTGCCAACTTCACCATACAATTCTCTAGAGAGCTAGTTGTATCAGAGAAAGATACCACCAAATCTCAACCACCATCACCCCAAAGCAAACATTCTTGAAACAAATTTACTTAGTCCTGGTGGGTACAAGAGCCCTAGTGCTCCCCACAATTAATGGGGTAAATAACTACATTTCTGGCGATCTCGCTGTGGGGAGTTTGTTCCTTTCTGTCCTGATCAAATAGTTTTGAGACTAGAAAATGCAGCTTCTGGGCCCCCTGCTAAGTTGCTGCCACACAGCTTCTCAGAAAAGCACCAGACAAAAATGTGGGTGCCTTGTGAACTGTTGCTGCCCTTCAGAGAGATTGGGGGAGTTTCCCTTAACAGAAAAGAAAATGCAGGGGAAGTCGAGCTACTAACATGGAAAACCACATTTCCTTTGCTGCCTCCCTCTCTTTTCATCTTCATACCTGTGTGAACAAAGCTCCAGCAAATAGAAGTTCACCTCCTGCTGGGCTACCCTGCTTTTTATCAAAGTATGCAGGGAATTTCGGTCTCAGATCAACACAGACTGGTCTCATCTCCGAGAACAAAATGACCCAGCCTATGAGATACATGAATATCATAGAAAACCAGTAAACATGTGGTGCTAAAGGGGCCTTCAAGAGTCTCACAGCTTTGATTTGATTTCATTTCATTGTAAGAGAGCCCTTCAAAACAAAAAGATTCTTTAAGAACATAAGTTGTAACACATATGAAGGTAGAGATGCTTTCTACATGAACGACAGTGGAGATTCTTGGGGCAAAGGTCCCTTCACATCCTTCTCAGTGACTATCCCGCCAGTTCCCCCAAACTGTCACTTGTACCAAAGCTGTAGGTCAGCTCTGATGACTACAACCCCGGGTATCTACAAAGCACTGTAAGAAACTGCTGGTCTAGTCTCGCCTCCTGAAGTGGCCTAAATCACTTAAGAAACTTCCAAACATTCTACAGAGTTTATTAGCCACAGAGGCAAGGACCAAATCCCAAATCTCCTGATTCCATTTCCAGAGTTCCTGTGAAATACCACCTATACCTGGGCTCCTACTTTTTATTTCTATTGCACAAGATCTTCTGTCAAGGATATTTCTGTGGGATATTTCTTCACACTCTGATGGACCACAGGAAAAACCAGGAATGGAAAACACAGGGAAAAGAAAAAAAAATCGGGCAAATTTTCCCTGCTAAGTAAAGTAAGGTTTTGTCTGAACCAGGACAATTGCTAGTGAATCCAGAAAGTATCTTAGATGTCCTCATTCTGGAAGGCAACCAAGATAGGCTCCAGGAACAGTTCTTATCGGAACCTGAAGCCAGCAAGTGCCTTCCTTACATCAAAAAGCCAGTTTCAGCAAAATTCATTCCGTGGAAAAAGGAAAACTTAGAAATGCCCATTGCTATTACCTAGGGAAAAAAAGGAAAACATATACCCCGTTGCTCCTAACTGGTTCTTCAAAACAGAGGTGCTAAAGTCATATATTACTGTAGTTGTATGTTCAAAGGACTGTGCATGATGTGGGTAGGAATTTCCTCTGTCAACAGAAGGAAATGATAACAGCATGTCTGAAGTGCAAATGCTCCATATTCTATATATATATTATATTATATTATATTATTATTAATCTCTTTTGCAGAAATGGCGTATTTCTGAGCCACACCCTTGAACCAGTGAGAAGAAGGCTTAAGTAGTTGGACCAGCAGAGCTCATTAAACCAAATTCCAATCCCATACTTAGTTAGATACAAAGAAACTTTAGAACAAGATCTGAAACTGTTAGGTAAGCAACCCTCTTCTTAGTCCTTACCACTAACTTAATGCTCATTAGAAGTAAAAGGAGGCCCTATCCAATTACTCACTGCTTGGTTTCCTGTTGTGCTAATGGACAGGAAGAGAGAGAGAGACTGCCACGAAGCAAGAACTGGTGTCTGAAAGCAGCCCTCACTTGGCCACATGTCTGTGTGTGCTGAATTGTTCAGATCAGTCAATTTAGGTGAAATATCATTACTGGAGATGCTAGAAATAGCATGAGCAAAATGCCCTAAGAAAATTCAGGAAGTTTGTGTTGCCTCTTCCCCTTTCCTTCTGGAGCAATTCGGTGTAAGAACTACTAGGTGAGACAAATAAGGTAGGTGCCCAGAGGGTGGGAGGGGGCCTGCTGGTGTGGGTGTTAGAGCCGGGTGTGGGGGCTGCTGATGCAGTTTCAAATGCTACCAGTCTGAAGGAATCCATTCAAAAATGTAGTGAATATGATTATTTGTTATTGTGGGTAATAAAGTACTATCTGACATGTAGTGTCTTCCTAAAGAGCAAGCGTTGTTCTTCGTGCTTTATACACTTTCTGACATTTAACTATCAAAATTTCTGTAAGAGGTAGGTATAATTACTAGCCACACTCTACAGATCAGAAAACCAAGGTACAAAGAATTTAAGAATCAAGCCCCACATCACACTGTTAGAGTGAACTTAGGTAGTTTCAGTCTTAGGCCTATGAATTTAATCATTACACAGGCAGTTTTAGTTCTTAACTCTAACCCTTAGTTCTATCCCCCCTCACATTTAATCGGTCATCTAAGATCTATTAACATTGTTTAGGAGCTCTCTTGACACCCTGTCTCAACCTTAATTCTAACCCTGCTATTTAATGTCTTGGTTATTGAGGGGCCTTCTAATTCTGTTATGCCCTCAATGTTTGTGTGCCTCTGGGACTCATGTGTTGAAGACTTAACCCCCAATGTGATGATACATTGGTGTCAGAAAGGGGGGGGGCTTTGGTGAGGTCATGAAGGAGGGAGCCCACAATGGGATTAGTGTCCTCCTAAGAAGAGAGTCCAGAGTGTTCTCCCCTGCAACACATACACCCCCTTCCTCCTTCAGCCGCCTCAACCTTGTGAAGACAGTGAGAAAGCAGACATCCGCAGGCCAGGAAAAGAGCCCTCACCAGGAACCAAATCACCTTATCTTGATCTTGGACTTCTCAGCCTCCACAACTGTGAGAAGTAAGTATTTGTTGTTTAAACCACCCAGTCTGTGGGTTTTTTTTATAGAGCCTGAGCTGACCAACATACTTCCCCAATACCCAGACTCTCCCCACCTTTATCCACAGTCCAGGCTATCTCCCAAGTCAGCTTTCAAAGACATTTATCCAAGTCACATTCATACTTAAAAATGTGCAATGATATGTTGCCTTAGGGTGGGGTTTAAACCCATCAGGAGGGTATTTGGACCCAATTACTTTTACTAACTTTATTTCTCACTACACTTTTCAATGAAATGTTCCCTCCAGCTAAGTCCCCAAGCACATCCTGTGCAACCCTTTCTCTCTGCCTCTAAATATGCTCTCTGACTGTTTCTGGAATGTCCTGCCTCCATTCTCTCTCCAGAAATTATTTTTACCTTTTGAGACCCACTTTAAGTGTTTAATCTTCTGAAAAGATGTTTCCAAATTTCTGTGCTCCCTTAACACTTTGCTTATGGCTCTGTTTTGGAAAGCGTTTATTTAGGATCGCTTTCAGCCAAAGACTAAAAAATGCCCGAAGGGCAAGGACAGTACCTCCTCGTCTTTGTATCCTCCGCCCTCGCACAGAGACTGGGTAGTAAATGCTCGTTAAATTAATGTTAAGGGAATGAATTGGATCTATGAATACACTCTTTCCCAATTTTGATAGCCATTAACTTTGGCTGCAGTAGTAATTTTAATAAGTAGAGGTTTATTTTAGCGACAATCTTGCTTATCTAATTTCCTAACATTGCAAATTTCCTACAGTTCCACATCCAGTTCACTGATCAACCATCAAACTGAAGGATAGCTTGTCACTACATCTGCAGTGAGTCACTTGCCTGGGGACAAGCACATGTCACACATTTACATTTTGCCCTTAAGGTAAAAGCACGTTCTTGTTTTCAGAAAAGAGCAGAAGTCTTGAGAACTAAAACAGTAAATCCAATGCTGACTGTGGTCAGTGATGAAAACCTAGTATCATTAACAAAAATGTACAGTTTTTGGAGGCATGTTCCTGGTTTTGCAACCATCGTGACTGCTAATGAGTTGCCAATTCCCAAGTCTCATTCAGATGACTTGTGCAAACAGAGCCAGTAACAAGCTCTCTGGCCAAGATGTTTAACAAGGTTTTTCAAAACTGCTAACTACAACACTGATGACCTTAAAACTTCCACTAGAAGAAGAGACTCCGCATTTGTATAAAAGGTCACTCTGGAGAGGGCAGTGATGGCCAAGGACACATCACTGAGGAGGCACCTACAATATTCTAGATGGCCTGCCTCTATGGAAGGAGACAGAAACGTTTCTTTCCAGTACCCTGCTGTATCATGATTGGAAGTATAGACTGTGGGGCGCCTGGGTGGTTTAATTGGTTAAGGAACTGCCTTCGGCTCAGGGCATGATCCTGGAGTCGCAGGATCGAGTCCCACCTAGGGCTTCCCGCCCAGCGGGGAGTCTGCTTCTCCCTCTGACACTTAACCGGGCTCGTGTTCCCTCTCCCTCAAATAAATACATAAAATCTTAAAAAAAAAAAAAAAAGAAGTATAGACGTATTTGAGACGCACCTGTGTGCGCACGCACACACACCCCTACGCTTCCAGTTTTCTTATTTACCAGCATGATGTAGCACGCTTGAACCTACAAATAGATTCTTTTCTGGGTAGCAGTAGTATAAAAGAAGAGCACTAAAATAAAAGGCTGGGTATTTGACCAGAAGAACTTGGGATAAATGATAATAGTAAATAATAACAACAAAACAAACAAACCCCATGTGCCACAAGTTGCTGTAATGGTTTACAACATTAAATGAATTAGTCCTCTTACTAAGATATGGGTACAGGGCCGCCTGATGGCTCAGTTGGTCAAGCGTCTGCCTTTGGCTCAGGTCATGATCCCAGGGTAGTGGGATTGAGCCCAGCGCAGGGCTCCCTGCTCAGTGGGGGTCTGCTTCTCCCTCTGCCTCTGTGTGCTCTCTCTCTCAAATAAATAAATAAAATCTTTAAGAAAAAAGAAAAGAAACTAAAAGGTGGGTACTATTGACTTTATGGATGGGAAACCGAGGCGCAAGATGGAGCTGACCACATCATGATGTAAGAGGTGAAGCTGGGATTCGAGACCCGGCATTCTGCTAACAGGGTCTGGACTCAGCAGCTGGCTCCAACATTTAGTAATTCTAGCGTCTGTGTACAAACTGTACTATTGCCCTTCTCGCTTGTTACGATTCTTCCCGTTTGTTTGGGTTTTTAAGCGCTAGCAGATTTGCCTTGCAAACAGCCCTCATGCTAGAAGAGTATCTGTGAAAGGAGATATTTTATATTCGATTAGCCAGCCATGTGATATTAATTCAATGGACCAGGTCATAGATGATCTTTTAATTTAAAAACTGAGAGACAATAAAAGATGCTGCTTCTTCAGCCAGCATTCAAATGCCTGTTCACCAACCTATCCCGGGACCATAAAAACTCCCATTTTGTAACACGCATACACAGGCATCTCCTGTCACTCAACGGTCTGCACCCCGTCACATCCTGCATTCCCTTTAACACCAACAAAGTGAAAAATGCTTCCCTTAAAAAACAGAAAGGAAGACCATGTTGAAATCACTCTAGATTTAAGCCCTCTGGTGTGCAAGTGTTTTCTCTGTTTGGAAAAGCTCTGGAAGCAGTACTCAGCTCCGTCATCTCTTACAATATTGCATCACTGGATACTAACAATCAACACAAATAAACGTTCAGAAATGAAACCGGGTGGGAGCAGTGGGGTGTGCGAAATGAGACAGGCCCCCAGGGGGTTGGCAGCGCTTGCCTGTCTAGCAACCTGAGCTCAGCAAAAATGTCTGGTAAACTTGATTTGTCTCATCATTTCCCAGCTCCGCTGCCACCAAGATTAAACTTCAGGATTTCATTTCTTTACCCAGAGTGGGAACGTATCCGACTACTGTAGCTGCTTCTCCGCCTGCAAGTTTTATGGGGGCAGCGAACTAGAGTGTATTGTGTTATTAAACCCTAACCAGGCAGTAAATTACAGGGAGAAAAACAAAAGCGAATTCTGCTGAGGAGGACAGGTTTTTGTTTTGTAAGTGAACGGCCGACTCTACCTTATTCTGAGTGAGCAAATTGTGAAACATTTCTTAGGAATTTGTCATCATACTTCATCTTTGTCTTTAGGTTAGTGGTGGAAGCAATATTTAAAAGAAAGTTTCCACACAGGGGAAGGGACACCGAGGGAACGCTGGTGCCCTAGCAGTTGTGACAGTTACCAAGTAAACCCTGTTTCAATAACTTTTAGGATTTTGCTTTTAAATCCATGGATAAATAGGCAGGGGGTGCAGGGGAGAGAATCAAACCCGAATTATTTCAAGTTTCTCAGCTGTCCTGAAACTGCTGAGTACGGGTAGCAGCACCTTCTGCTCACGGAGTTCAAATTTTGCAGGGGGAGCTGATGGGGAATGAAGGAGATAGTGTAATGCCACAAAATAGACAAAAACCATTCTTTGCCCCAATTGTGTAAGACTGTGGGGAGCAGGAGGGTGAATGGCAATTCCCTGGGAGGCTGAGAGTGTCAACCTCCCGTCAAACTGCTTTCTCTGAGCTTTTTCAACCCACCCCCACCGCTAACGCTGGAACAGAATTTGGGAGATGAAGGTTAAGGCATCTTTGCACCCCGGAGGCACAAAACTCGGTAGCTTCTGTGCTGCCTTCAGGATCCCCTGCTTCCTTCAATAATGACACAAGCAATCACCGAAAGACCCTTATTAAACACTCACGTGTGTCACACTATAAAAACAAAACCCATACGTGGGCTATCCCCCACCTATCCATGCCCCCCACTCCCATTATTCAAAACAATGTCGAGGGAACAAAACTGAAGCGACATCATCATGCCTCATGGTGGGGGAGGGGGGGTTAGCATTTAGTTTAGTGGATAGAGAACATGAGGTTCTAAGAAGTTGCCGTACTTTTCATTCCCTCAAAGCTTCAAAGGTTCCATTGTAACCATGTGGAGAACACAAAATTGTTGTTCAAGGTTAAAACCCGCCCATTGTAGGAACTCTGGGTCTTCAGGAGCCTCCTTTTTTTGAACAAGTTCTCAAAGACTATAAAGAATCAGAAGGATGAAACTTTATACCCTTTTTCTTTTAAAAAGGGTCACACTAAAATGTTCCTCCAAATTAATGTTATCATAAAAGTCTTAAGTATTACATGGTTTCTTTGGAAACAGATTCTCTTCCACCCTCCTGAGAGAGAGTTAAGGAATCTGTTTGCATTACAAATGACTATCAGCAAAAAAAAATTTCATCTCTTCCTGGAAACTGAAGAATTCAGAAATGTGTAAAGGTCTATGAGTTTCAAAGATGATTCACCTTTAATTTTGCTGAGAAAACTAATTAGCTCTTCCTCAAGAGGGTTCTTGTAAAACAAGGCTTTTTGAAGGATCTTTTAAAAAAGAAAGTGGAGTGAAAAGAAGAAACCAGAATGCGAGGGCGGAGGGTGGTGAGGACAGAAATGTATGCTCCTTAATAAAAATATTAAGGACAGTCGGCTCACCACAACCAACAGAGCCATGTGGTCCAAACAGTTATGTCTTGGAATAGGAGCGAGCTGAGTGGCTGAGAGAAAAAAATAGGGTCAATGGAAATAGGTGTTGCTCAAAAACATTTTTAGGCCATCTTTTAAAATCCTATCCGAGCTCTGCAAGAAACTTTAGGAATTCTTCCATTTTGACCCACATACTTAGAAGAAGTTTGAGGCCATTTCCGGGGAGCCCATCCACCACTCCTGGAAATACTCCTCAGATGCACCCCCTTTGTGAAATCTGTTTCAACTCCCCAGGCGGAGAGAGGGGTCTCCTCCCGTCAGTACAGCTGCCACCATTTTGGCACATGTCATAATCACACTGTTCCTTCTTTACATGTCCATGAGCACCATTCGATAAGGTAAGAAGTAGTACTTCTGTCTATTTGCATGTGTGAAGATCCCTGTGCTTAGCAAAGCCTGACTCAATAAATGGGTGTTAATTGATTGCTCAATTAAAAGACAAATTAATGAATGTGAAAAAAGAAGGCCCAGACTTATTAATTGGCTACCCAGATCACACAGTGACTTTGTATCAAATTAAATCTCAAAGGTCTTAAATTTTTTTTTGCATGCATATTTCAGCAAAGGATTTTATTATAACAAGAAAAATTCCATAATAAAACTAGGAAAACTTTAGGTCATAACCCAAATGTGTGCCTCAAATTAGCTATTTTCTTTTAAAATATTTAAACATAGTGTGCTAGACACTATGGAGAATATTTGAAGTTTCAGAGCAAATGTCAGAAACAATTCTGTTCAATTTTTCAACATAATTGTACCTCACTTTGTGTGCCTGGTACTGTACTGGGAACAAGGACACCAAGACACCTGGGACAAGATCCCAGCGCCCAAGGAGCTTGCCATCTAGTAGGCACTTAATGGAAAATCTAGGGATTCGTGGGGTCCTGGGATCGAGTCCCACATGGGGCTCCTTTCTCAGTGGGGAGCCTGCTTCTCCCTCTGCCTGCCACTTCCCCTGCTTGTACTCTCTCTCTCTAACAAATAAATAAATAACATCTTTAAAAAAAATTTTAAAATACAAGTTATTTCCAAGAAAAAAATTTTCCACAGAAAAATAATATATGTCATTTAAAAAAGAAATAAAGGAAGCACCTGAAGAAAAAGATGGACATAACTCTAAGTTCTGGCAGGTTCCTGGGGTGACCTGCTGCTCCCAGGCAGTCTGGCACTTCTCTGACTCCTCCCTGCTCTGCAGGGGGTGGCAGGTTGGTGGCATCCTTGGCATTCTTTCTTAACCCATATATCCTGAGGGACACACCAACCCTTCGCTGCTCTCTATTCTGAGGGGGGAAAGCTTGGTCTTTTCACTAGTCACAGTCCACTGACACACTCATAGTCCAGACTGTTCTGGAATCTATCAAACATCCTCCTGAGTAAACAGACCAGAGCTAATAGGACAGAAGTGACCGTGGAATAATTATGTCACTAAACTTACACAATTAATAGCTTATTTCAGTGGGTCTCAACCTGCAGGTGCCTAAACTGGCAGCATCAGCACCACCTGGGAATGTGTAAGAAATATACAATCTCAAACCCACTGAATCAAATTCTGGGGGTGAGGCCCAGCATTCTGAGTTTTAACAATTGATGCAGGTGATCCTGATGGCATTGAGAACCACTGGTTAATTACAAATAGATGAAATGATATCTTTTGGTTGCATCAACTATAATAAATGTCTTCCACCATTCAACCTACAAGAAAAAAGTTACATTTTTTAATTCATTCATTTACTTCAATCATAATTGCTTTATGCACATGTTAAATACACTCGTGCACACACGTATGTGTGTGTGTGTGTGTGTGTGTATGTGTTTATACCGCTCAAGTGAGTCAGGCCCTGCAATGGATATAAGGATAATGGTTTGTGCCATAAAAGGGCTTATAATCCAATGCAGGGGAAGAGAGAGGCAAATTCATAAACATGAACAGCTCTGCCCAGAATGCCAGATGAGAAGTATGAGAAAGCGCAGCATGCATTTGGCCAAAAGAGAGATTCCACAGAGCTTGTTGGAGCAGGGTTAGGGAAAATTTAATGAATGCACTGTGCAGCTAGAATTTTGAAGTGTTGTGGATGGGCAAAAGAATCTTCCAGGCACAGGAAGAACATAAAGACATGAAGTGGAAAAGAACACAGTATGTTACCAGATGAGCATGTAATTCTGTGTTGGAATGCAGATTCTGTGAAAAGGATTAACCTGAGAATGAGTCAGAAGAGTGTGAGATGGACTTTGGGAGGAAGGGCCCTGAGTTCGGGACAGAGTTCTGGCTTCTCATGAGAGTGAGAACAGAGGCCTGAGGCCTATAATGGAGGCAGGTAGCACAACCTTTTCAAATTCTTGCTCTGTTGGCCACATCTCTACCATGGGATCCCACGGCAAAGCAGGTAAGCTCTCTGAGACTCTGTTTTAACAGACAGAAAAACATATTTGTCCTTTTATTGCACAGATAAAATGAGATGGGCAGAAATGGGTGTAGAGCCATTTGTAGTCAGAGCTATGTTACCAGGCCTAGCCCTGGGAAACCAGATGTTTCTTCATGACTCCTGCCAGCCAAAGCACAGGACATTGTATACTGCTCTTCCACTCTTTCACATCAGAATTCTCCAGGAGAACGGTTTGGAGCTTTTTTTTTTTTTTTTTTTTTTTTTTTTTTTTTTTAAGTTAAGAGTAATTTGTAGTTTGGAAAGTTTCCTGAGCCAAGCTATGTTTAAGTGTCCACTTTTAGACACCAGACTTGCAGCTAGCATCTCTCCCCGCCCTCATCTCCCACAGCCACAGGACTCTTTAAATCCAGGAGCAGGAGATGTCCCAGAACACAGGATGGGCCCTGAGGCAAGGGAGGGCTACCGTTTGTTAACTACGTTTCTAGCTGTTTCTGCCAGTTTCACACGCTCACTCTCCCTGATTTTTCTAAAGTAACAAAGAAATGTGGGCAAGTAAATTACAAAAAGCTGAACGGTCAATTAAAAAATGTGCATGCTTGAAAAAAATCCATCTCTTTTGAATGCTAGTTTTCTTAAGGGCAAAGACCATCTATGGCTAGTTCTGTATAGCACTTAAATGGTATCAAGTAATTTGATGTTTTGAGGGCCTCATTTAAGAAGTACTATAAAAAATAGCTGGGGGAATGTAAATTAGTACCACTTCTATGGACAGCAAGTTGGCAATATCCATCAAAACTTAAAATACATGTACAAAGTGAATTGAAAGTTATGCTTCTAGGACTGTATCTTACAGATATACTCAAATAGGCAAACTGGTTCTGTACAAGGTTATCCAATAAAATATTGTTTGTATTAATAATTTTTAAAAGATTAGAAACAACCAAAATGACCATGAATACAGAAGCGGTTAAATAAAATATAACCATAAAGTACTTGGCAACTGGAACAAAGAATGAGGAAGCACTCTATGCATGGTTGGAGAAAGCTCTAATATATACCTTTTTTTTTCTTTTAAGATTTTATTTATTTATTTGACAGAGAGAGCACAAGCAGGGGGAGCAGCAGAGGGAGAGGGAGAAGGAGGCTCTCTGCTGAGCAGGAAGCCCGATGTGGGGCTCGATCCCAGGACCCTGGAATCATGACCTGAGCTGAAGGCAGACGCTTAACCGACTGAGCCACCCAGGCGCCCCAATATATACCATTTTTGACAAAAGGGGAAGGCAGCACAGTGTGAAGAGTATATTATCATAAAAAAATCAGAAGAAAGAATTTATATATGTTTGCTTATACAAAAAGTATACCCAAAAACATAAAGTACAAAAGAAACATAACATTGGCAACTTCCAAGGGAAGGGAACTTGGGGTCTGGAACATGGGTTAGGGGAGAGTTTTCATTTCATACTTGTTTGTTCCTTTTGCATTTAGAGCTGCATGGATGTATTATCAATTTTTTAAAAATGAAATAAAATAAGAGTTCTAAACAGGTTTAAAAAATAAATAATTATTAGCCTGAAAAATAAAGTAGAAATCCCAATTTTCTTTAAAAAAACATTCTAAAAGACTACCAACTTTGAAGCTTTTTCTTAAAAGTTCAATGAAACATCTCCACTCTAAAAAAAAAAAAAAAAAGTAAGTGTTTTTGTTTGGTGTTTTTTTTTTTTTTTAAGATTTTATTATTTATTTGACAGAGAGACAGCCAGCGAGAGAGGGAACACAAGCAGGACGAGTGGGAGAGGAAGAAGCAGGCTCATAGCGGAGGAGCCTGATGTGGGGCTCGATCCCAGAACGCCAGGATCACACCCTGAGCCGAAGGCAGACGCTTAACAACTGTGCCACCCAGGCGCCCCTGTTTGCTTGGTTTTTATCCTGCTAAGAAAAACATTCTGAACCAACTAGACTTCTTCACCCTTAATCCAAAGAGACAGAACCAAAGAGATGAACCAAGGAGGAAAAAGTCACAGGAATAGAGATCATGAAAAAGAAGGACAATATATGAAAGTGTGAGATGCGTAACAAGCGACAGTGAACCAAGGGTTTATTCTGATGTCCTTGTTTCAGAAGAAAATTTCATCAGACTTAGTAAACTATATGCCACACAAAAATGCATAAAATAATCCATAATCCATAAAGCAAATCAATTGCTCAATAAAAAGTAACCAGTCACTTACTCAATAAATGCACAGTTTTGTAATGAAACCAGGGAAAGTTATTGCATGTGACCTCATAAAGAAAACACCATGCCATGAAATGAATAACTGAGTCAACAACAGCCTTATAGTAATTATAATAACTTCACACAGCTATTATTTATAATATGTTTAAATGTAGGCAGGAGTCATAACGACAAAACATAATTAAATAAGAGTCATGTACAAGGGACCAAAACAATGGAATCCAGACAAACAGCCCTGAGAGGATGTTTAAGTTAAAGATGGATTGCAGATCATCTGAAGAAAGGAAGGACTGCATATTCTTCAAGTTGTCCTCCATAAATATTACTTTTCTCAGAGGGCTTTTGCTTCATACTAAGTGGCTGTGAATTTAATGTTATACTTCCTGACAAGTGCCTGGAGATATTCTCTGGTGCTGCTGTAGGACAGAATGATAGTTTTTAATCATCAGCAAAGCTAGAACTGAATTAACATCCTTTAACAAAAGCTGAAGACACTTCCAGTCCCATGTGGAAATAGAAGACCTAGCTACCACTGCATAGAAGTGAGCCTATGAGAGGGTCAAGATCTCCCTTAAGAACATTATAGGCCCATTCCAACATATGCATTAATGGCGGATAGATGCTCAAAATATGACCAATGTTTAATATTTTTACCTGTAAAAGATAAAGCATGTATTATCAAAAGTCCATCTTAGTCATTTAAAAAAAAAAAAAGATTTTATTTATTTATTTGTCAGAGAGAGAGAGAGAAATAGAAAGTGAGCACAAGCAGGGGGAGTGGCAGGCAGAGGGAGAAGCAGGTTCCCTGCTAAGCAAGGAGCCTGATGCAGGACTCCATCCCAGGACCCTGGGATCATGACCTGAGCTGACGGCAGACACTTAACCGACTGAGCCACCCAGACATCCCCATCTTAGACATTTTTTAAAGCCAAGAAAGCACCCAGAGGACATTTACATTTGAACAAATGGCTTCATGGTAAAAAAACCAAAAATAAACTGGTCACAAAATGCATGTCTTGAAAACTCAATCAGTTGACTTGCAGTACATGGGTGTAAGCAAAAACACAGCCAAATGTTAAAGGATGCTTAAATAAGAAAGCTTATTTGGCTTTATTTTATTTGAAGTTATTCTTTCTGGCAGTGTATCAGTTAGAATAACTGATTCAGTCTCATATAACAGAACAACCAAAATAACAGTGGCTGAAACAAGAGAATTTTATTTCTCTCCCACATGAAAGAAATCTAAAGTGAAGCAATGCCGGGCTGGTACAGTAGCTCCATAGTCATCAGGCTCCAAGTTTATTCCTTTTTCCTCAACATCTTAGCCAACATAGGGGGGTTTCCATCTTCAAGGTCACCTGCAGAGTCCAAGATGGCGGCTGCAGCTGAAGAAGGAGGAGGGGACACAACTCCCAACTAAATGTGAGGAAATATAACTAAAAACAAAATCTTCTCCCAATCCAGAAATCCTCTCCACAAAGGTAGTAAAGAAAGAAAACAATTTTATTATTGAATAAGCATTAAACCAGAATGTGATACATATATCACAGGGAATCTGATACGAGATTGCAAAGGCAGAGAGAAATCTCACCCTTCAGCCACATAGTCAGGCAGATACAACCCATTACATACATATTCTCAAGATAAACAGTAACTAGTTCTTAAGTCATAAGACTTAATTGTACCATTTTATTTCACAGAGTTCATCCTGGCAATTTACCTGGCAATTGAAGTACCCACCTGTGCTAGTTAACTGACAAAGGAAAAACAAACTTCTCATATTTTTGTGACAGGAGGTAGTTTTATAACTGGGAGCTAGGTCAGCTAAATGGAGGTTCCTGCCCTCCTGCTGAAACTTGGAAATAGGGTGCTATCTTCCTTGGATGTTCACATGGAAAGGAGGTGGTTTCTGAGTTCTTGAGAAAGGCATTCCTGAGTTGAAAACTGACAAAAGGCCTATCTAGTTTTCTTAAGAATTTATATGCAGTTCAAAGGGAAGAGAAAGCACTTCTAATCAGAAGTTTCTAAAGGAAATGCTCTAAGAAAAAGAAGGGGAGGAAAATCTCTTCCCTTGTTTTCAACAGGGAGAATTAAAACCTCTTACTTTTAATTTGCATTTGTCCATATATGTGTCAATAGCTTTGAAAGGATGATCTCATTTACAATAGCAACAAAAATGTCAGAACACCTAAGAATTGTCTTAAGAAATGAACAAAAGCTAAAGGTAGAAAAATTTAAAACCCTCTGAAGAACACAAAAGAAGAACTGATCAAAAGGAAAGGCACACTTTGTTTTAGTACGAGAAAAAACTCAGTATTATATGTCAATTATTCATGTCTTTTTATCCTTTTAAAACAATAAGTAATAAACATTTTTTAACAAGACAAGATAGAGCTAGAGTACATTTTTTAAAAGTACATGGGCAAAAGCAGCCAGGAAAATGAACAATGAAGGGCAATGTAAGAGGACTGGAACTTCTAGATGTTGAAATATATTATAAAGCCTTAACAGCTACAGTAGTGCTGTCTGGCTCATGAAGAAACAGACCAAGTCACAGAATAAAATGTCTAAAAATACATCAAAATACCGAAGAGGATTAAGGATAGCAATTCAGATCAGTAGGGGAAAAGACAAGCTATTTAATATATGCTGCTGGGACAAGTAGGTAGCCATCTGGGGGGGGGTGGGAATTAACATAGAACCCAAACTTCACAATGTACACCAGGAAAAATTCTTAATGAATCAAAAAATAAAATAAAAAAAATAAAGTCATGAATGTACAGAAGAAAACAAGGAAAGATCTTTCTGATAAGGACTCCAACATTCAGGAATTTTAAAAGAAAAACAAATTGAGGGCTCCTGGATGGCTCAATCTGTTAAGCATCTGCCTTTGGCTCAGGTCATGATCCTGGGGTCCTGGGATCCAGCCCTGCATTGGGTTCCCTGCTCAGTGGGGAGCCTGCTTCTCCCTCTCCCTCCGCCTCTCCCCTTCTCCCCCAACCACTTGTGCTCTCTCACTCTGCTCTCTCTGCTCTCTCTCTCAAATAAATAAAATCTTAAAAAAAAATAACAAACCCAAATTGATAAATTCAACCACATAATCAAAACTTCTGTGTGATAAAACAAAACAAACCAGAGAATCAGAAGCAGAAAGCCTATAGGCAAAATCAAGACAAATGACAAATTAGTAAAGATATTTGAAATGTATTGCAGATAAAGACCTAATATTCCTAAAATATAAAGTGTGTTTCAACAAATAAGAAAAAAAGCAATACAAATGGCTAAAGGTTATAAGAAGATAATTGACCAAAAAGGAAATATAAATGGGTCTCAAATATATGAAAATGAGGTACAATATTCCTCATAATATAAAGAATACAGATTAAAACTGTTTTTATGTGTTGGATGGATTAAAAAACCAAAAGTTTGATAATACACAGTGTTGATTAAACTGTGGAAAAACTGGCACTCTCATAAATTGGTGGGGCTATAACTTGGTACAACCCCGATGGAATGCAACTGGACAACATCTGCAAGAATAACAAATTCATAACATACTCTTGGAATTAACAATTCCAATTCTAACTTTTTATTCTACAGAAATACCTGCATATTTGTAAAGTGGTATTTGTACACAGTTACTCACTGATGCAATTTTTGTAACAGCATAAAATTGGAAACAACCCAAAACAATGTTGTGCAGCTATAAAAAAAACCGAGGAAGCTATTTATGTACTCTTACATAGTTACCTGCAAAATATATTAATAAATATGAAAAAACAGATGTAGAACAATTTGTATAGTACGCTGCCTTCCATTTATGTAAAAAGGACAGAGAATAACATGTGTATTTACTTATATATAATAAAGATAATTCTCATTTCTCTCCCTCCCTCTCTCCCCTACAAAAAATGCAATAAAAATTTCAGGATTAATGAAATAAATGTGGTTACCTTATTTGAATGAGGGTGCCAACTGGGACAAGGGGGGATGGGATGGGAGGCATACTTCTCAGTGCACAGAATTTTATAAGTATTTTAATCAAGCAGATCTGTTATTTTTTTCAAATTTTTATTGAAATTCTAGTTAATTAACATACAGTGCATGTTATTATTTTTTAAATAACAATTAAAAAATTTAAAACAGGATCTCTATTAAGCACATACAAATTAGGCCATAATTAAGTCTGCTTTGAGTCAAAGTAAAAAAGAAAAAGTAAATTAAAATCATAAGTGTCTCTATTTTTCTAAAACATCCCTATACCTAATCATGTAGAAGGCCAGTAGTAGGAACAGGCATGTGATTTAGATATTTAGATCTTTCCATTTAGTTAACATATTTATAATTTAGTAAAATAAATTACTTTCTCAATTCAACCAGATAGAATTACATTGGTAAAACTGATTTTAAAAAGAAAAAAATTTTAATTGGCTGGGATTTGATCACTCCTATTTAGAATCTTCCCAGGGTACCTTCTTTGAGATTTTTTAAATTATATATAAAATACGAGGGAGCATACATGACACCCTATTGGAAAGCCCTTGGCATCTACAAAGTTATGGCAATTGACCTAATTATTATACTTGGTAAAAGAGAGCCTTCTAAGAACTATCTTCTACAGCCTCACCCACATAATTTGTAAATCAGGTAAGTCTTTCACAGAATTTGCCCAGATTACTAAATCTGATCATCTTTCCACAGAAATTTTAGACCCGAGTTTTTGTTTTCTGAGTCAATGCAAAGCTTCACATGACAAATGTGAATGCAGGGATGCCTGGGTGGCTCGGTCGGTTGAGCGTCTGACTCGGGCTCAGGTCAGTGTTTTGGGATTGAGCCCCATGTCAGGCTCTGCACTCAGCAGGGAGTCTGCTTCTCCCTCTCCTTCTGTGTGTGCTCAAATAAATAAATAAATAAATAAACTTTTTAAAAAATAAATAAAAATAAAAAAGGAGGTTCTAGGCTTCTATTGATAGGCAATTGTACTGAAGACACTAACTGAACAGGTAAGGGGATGTAGCCACCTGCCCCTGGTTTTGAGGCAGCGATGTGAGTTTGAAAATGTCCTGTGTGAACTTCTGAAATTTTGTTTTTTGCATTAGCTTACTAACATCGGCTCACTCAGCTGACTGTGCTTCTTTGTTTCACAGGTAGTGACAAAGGGTCAAACTCAAACGGCTTCAGGTATGAGCCTGGTAAAACAATTATGTCAGAATAAGCACGGCAAACTGAAGGGTGAACCTCCCTTCCAGGGACTCAAAATTCATTGCTTTTTAAAAATCTGAGCTGATTACGCCAAAGAGGGAAAAACAAAACAAAACAAAACAAAAAAATGATCAGAAGTCTATAGACTGAATTCGGCCTCTCAGCTAACTAACACTTCGATACTCTATGACTCACTATACCTAGAATCTGTTTTAATTCATTCAGATCTGTTTCTGCTCCGCCCAGGTCAGTATGGAAGACTTTTAAAGCATCCTATAAAGAAGAGCTAACACTTCACTGAGCCACAACTCAGCTCCAAGTTCTAGGTGCTAAAGACCCAGAGGTGACTAAGACAAATCCATTCCTCAAGGAAGTCCCAGATACAGTTTGATATTGTCAACATCATCTGTTCAGTTTCCTGTCTCCTGTCTCCTTTAATCATCAGGAATACTTCTCTGTAACATTATTGGATAAACACGATTTTACTTTCTTTAAAGCCAGGTTCTGCTGTAATATTTATAAGACTCATTTCTTTTATTGTAAATATTAGAAACCCATTCATACTATTGCCTGCTCTTGCCTTCCCACATCTTACCCTTTCTATTCTTACTGTCAGTGAAGCCCCAGGACACCCACAAACCCAGATTTCAACTGAGTTCTGTTAGCCTGGAATTCTGGTTAATGTTCTAGATCTTTTTCGTTATGAGTCTCTTAAAATGGACCCAAATCTTTGGACACCAAACCCATTAAACCCAGACCTAGTTTCCTGGATCCTGAACCTTGCCTTCTCTCTTGTGTTAAAAAACAAAATTCCACTGAGTAAATTTAAAGATCAAATTGACTTTAATTTATAATTTATGAATGGGGCAGCATCCCATTTTAGGGGATAGAAGGAGCTCCAAGGAGCTGGACAAAATGGAAGGCTCTTAAAGGCAGAGCAAGGAAGTTATTCTGGCAAGGAGTAGATTGTTTAAGGCAAGGTTACCTCCCTTTGGAGGAAGGCAAGTGTTGATAGGCAGATTACCTCACTAATGCTGGCCAGATAATTCCAGATTGACTGGTTAAAGAGTATATTCTGGGAGGCGCTGCAGTTGCAATTCGGTTAAGCAGTAAGACTTGGTTTGCAGACATGGGGCTTAGTATACGTGACTCCATTTGGGGCCTGCGGTCTCTTTTTTTAACACTAGTTTGGCATGACATTTTGACTTTGATTTCCTTTCTGTAAGCAGGGTGCCCTTCACCACCTTTTCTCCCCCCATAACAGATGCTTCTTTCTTTTTTTTTTTTTTAAGATTTTATTTATTTATTTGACAAGAGAGACAGCGAGAGAGGGAACACAAGAGGAATGTGAGAGGGAGAAGCAGGCTTCCCGCCCAGCAGGGAGCCCGATGTGGGGCTGGATCCCAGGACCCTGGGATCACGACCTGAGCTGAAAGCAGACGCCCAACAGCTGAGCCACCCAGGCGGCCCATTAACAGATGTTTCTATACTACGAAACTTTTGCCCTCTTAGCCCCTCAAGCTCACAGTTTGTCCTGAGACTTCTCAGCCTGTCGCAACCTCTTGTTCCTCATAATTCCCCTGATACTTTTGAAAGTATCTTTCTATAAAGTCGCCTTTAGAAAGGCAAAAAATTTAGAGTGCAAAAATAAAATATTTAAAGATATAATTCATACATTAGAGACCTCATCTTTAAAGAAAACTTCATTTCCGTGATCCATTAAAAAGATTAGCACATCAATAGGAAGACTTTGGCTGAAGAAGAAAAGCCATTCCTGTATCTAACTTATTTGCCCCACTCTAGTCCCCTATTAGTCCTCAAATTATCTTTCTTTCATCAAAGAAAATAACCATATAATTATACAATTATGTGATAGACCATTTTTGCCACTTACTTAATTCTTGCCTGAGAAGCTGCTCTCTCTTTCCTCTAAAGATTTATTTCCCATGTGGTTTCCACTCCAAGTTTTTAATTTTAATTAATGAAATCCATCCCAATTCTTGTAGTCACAGGACCTTTCTAATCTGTACATTCAGCTTCACCAATACAAATACTTCTTTTCTTTCTCACCTATTTATTTCTCACTAATCCCCAAAGGGCACAGTGATAAGGCTCAACAGACATTTCGTTTAGGAATAATTTTTTAAAAACATAAATAACCTAGAATTACTTTATCATACACCTGAAACTAATGTAACACTGTATGCTAACATTAACCAATATAGCACTTCACATTAAAATTTAAAAATTTTTAAAAATAAAATAAAAACCTATACCTTAAAACACACACACACACACACACACACACACACACACACATACCCCAAACCACATAAATAGAGGCTCAGTCAGTTAAGCGTCTGACTCGACCTCGGCTCAGGTCATGATCTCAGGGTTGTGACATCAAGCCCAGCGTCAGGCTCTGAGCTGGGCATGGAACCTGCTTAAGATTTTCTCTCACCTTCTTCCTCTCTATAAAACAAAACAAAACAAAACAAACAACAAAAAACCCCACACATAAATAACCTAACAAAACACCATACACTTCTCTAAATCTGCTTTCTAAATATACATTAAGTTTTAGGGACAGAAGTGGTGAAAAAGAAAAGTCAAACTCAAATTATTCCCAGTCATCTTGATTTCACAGATTTCACATAGTTAATCTTTGTTGAAATTCTAGAATTACAACACTTTGTAAATATGGGGTGAAGGCCAGACTCAGACGTCAGTCTTTTGAGCCTTGCTATTCACTTTTGACTTGATTGCTATACCATGCCTATAATAATAGTCTCCTTTGATTGTTTCAAACCTGCTATAGTTCTTAAAATCACAGTTCATTTTTTTAAATGCAAACTGCTTTTCTTTTCTTTTCTTTTTCCTTTTTCTTTCTTTTTTTGGTAGGTGGGGAGGGCCAGAGAGACAGGGAAACAGAGAATCTTAAGCAGGTTTCACAACCCTGAGATCATGACCTGAGCTGAAATCAACAGTCAGATGCTTAACTGACTGAGCCACTAAGGCGCCCCAAATCACAATTCATTTTGATACTAAGTGAATATAAATAGTATAGGAATATGAATAGTGCCAGAAGTCCAGGCAATTTCAGTTTTCCACAAATCACCCCCACCCCAAGTCAGTTTTGTTTTTTGTGTTTTTTTTAAAGATTTTATTTATTTATTTGTCAGAGACAGAGAGTGAGAGAGAGCACAAGGAGGGGAGCGGCAAGCAGAGGGAGAAGCAGACTCCCCGCTGAGCAAGGAGCCTGATGAGGGACTCGATCCCAGAATCCTGGGATTGTGACCTGAGCCAAAGGAAGGCAGACACTTAACTGACTGAGCCACCCAGGTGTACCCCCCCCCAAGTCAGTTTTTAACATACTTGCTACACAACCATTATTATGTGATGATTTAGTCCCAAGGCAGAGGGGAAAACCTATTCAACCCTTCATAGAGGAATTCTACCATGTGAATTCCTAAAGGGAAACACATCTAGAGTTCCAGCTGAGATTGTACCAAGTACATCATATTCCCAGAGTTATGAAACTCAACTCTGCTCTGGCATCAGGAAGAGAGGAGCGACGAGATGGGCTTGTACTGGCAGTGGGGCTGGGAGGGCGGAGGTGGCAGGTGTGTGCAGGACTGGGTATGAGTGGCCACAGGATTTTGTCAGCTGGAATAAGGAAGTCCCTGACAACAGGAAAGGAAGGAAACTCCATGGCAGCCACAAGCCAGAAAGTGCACATTAAGGATGTTTATAGAATGCACTTTCACAAGCAAGAGAATATATGTTTTATTTGACCTTAAGTACTTTTTATGAAATATTTGGGAACTTTTCTAAGAAGAAGACTGTAATCAGTTATTATTATTGCTGGAAACTGCCTTATAGCCTGGCATCATGGGAATTTGCCTGGCTTTTTGTGGCTGCCACCCAAAACTGGTAAGCACTCAGTCAAGTGTAAGCTAAAATTAAATTACTTTCCTTCATTGTTTATGTATTTCTGCTGAATGAGGACATTTTAGCAATGATTTTTATATTCATTAGGAGGATGGAATGTCACAGCAAGTCAATCATAGTCACAATGCAAATAGCAAGACATTCCTGTTTTCCCACAATTTACTATGTTCAGTTAGAATAAAATACAGAATCTCTAGTGACATAACCCTATAAATAGATCTAAATGCACTTTTTCTCTCAATGTGAATACACAGATGACAGAAATTTGTGAATTGTGTTCAATAGCTTCCAAAGACCGACATCTTTCTAGCTACAAAAGCAAATTTTTCAGAATAAAGTTTTTTTTATAACTGAAAACTATTCTTCTAGAAATAACCAAGGAAAAAAATATATTTTCAAAGGGAAAAGAATAATGATCAAACAACTCACATTTACCAAAATGGAGGGTGAAAGAATGTTACATGTAGGCATATTAGACTTGAACACCAGAGTGTTTAGAAGAGAAGAAACAGATCAGTGATTATGAATCTTTTTGGAATTGCTACCTACAATCCACAATTATACTTTTTGTTTCATGATAAATTTCATCTTCTAGAAGCATGCGACCCCTCCCACAGTTGTTACAGTTAACTGTATTTGGACAGTATGTCGGCAACTTGGGCCCATTCAGAAGTATAAGGAGAGGGAAGGAAGCTGAATACCTTCTCTCCATTCTCAAAGGTACCTTAAGAGGCTAATGTACAAAATTCTATTGTGCCACAGGGGCATGCTAACTAGGACAGTAGTTAGAGCTAATTAAGCAATCAAATTTAATTAGAGTGGTTATTCTCACTTGTGTGCTCTCTCTTGGTCTCTCTTGCTCTATCTCTTTTTTTAGCCCCTCATCCCTTTCTATCCTACAACACCTTTTTCACAAAAATAAAATCCCCCAAGCAATCACCACCATTAAATCATAAAAACAACATCAAAAAAACCCAAATAGAGGAACCTTCCCTAGAATATCCAGCCAGTACCCCTTAAAACTGTCAGGGTCATAAAAAGGGGGGGGGGTGTCAAGGTCATGAAAAGTAAGGAAAAACAGAATATCTCCAGACCAGAGGGACCAAGAGATATGGCAACTAATGCAGTGTTGTCTCATGGATGGGATCCTGGAAGGAAAAAAAAAAGGTATTTAGTGGAAAAACTAGTGAAATCCAAATAAATTCTGGATTTAGAGTAATGGACTGATGCTGATTTTTTCATCTTAAAAAATGTGCCATGGGAATGTAAAATGTTAACCTCAGGGGTACTGGCTAAGGGTGTACTGGAATTCTGCACCTACTTTGTTAATCTACACTTATTCCAAAATAAAACGTTCATTTAAAAAATAAAAAATAAAACCTTCATTACATCTTCTTCCCCCAGTAGTGATAACACACAAACATAAATAATATTTTATATTATACAACGTAATGTGCTTATCTCTGATTTACAAGATTTAATTTAATACTCAGAGCAACTGCATGCATGGCCAGGATTGGTATTATGGTCCCCACTTTACGGGTGAGGAAACAGAATCTTTGGGAGGTGGTAACTTGCTCACAGTTCACTATGTTGGTTAGGGTGCAAACTATTTTTACAAGTTATTTTTGCAAGGAGACTTCAAAAATATAGTGGCTCGAAAACATTTGTTTTAAATGGAGATATAATTGACATATAAATTTAGGATGTACATGCTTGATTTGGTACATTTTTATATTGCAATATGATTACCATTGTAGCATTAGCTAACACCTCTTCCAAAAAAAAAAAAAAAACCCATTTAATTATTTATTTCTCTCTCATGTCACCGTCTAGAGACAGCACGGAATTGTCTGAGGACCTCGGCTCCTTCTATCTTGGTGCTCCCTTGGGTTTTGCCCTTAGCAGCTGAACACAGGCTCACAAATACTGCATTCCAGCTCAGGGGAAGGAAAAAGGAAAGACGAAAGGGACAAGCAGATAAACTCTTTTTGAACATTGTTAAGAACTGTCTAAGAACGTTATACAGAATTGCCCACATCATTCTTATCTGCAACCCACTGGCCAAAACTTACGGGAAGACTGGGCAATGTGGTCCAGCTGGAAGGTGATACCTAAGCAACAGGCACTAAACGGAAGAAAACAGGAGGGAACATTGGGTACAATTAACAGAACCTGCCGTGACCACCAGGCTCCTTAGAAGTGGAACAGGGTCTTTAATCAAGGTTTCCTGTTTTTGAGTTTGGCACTATTCCTGTCGACTGCCAAATACACATCTATACTCTCTATTCATTTCTACAAAAAAGGAAAACAATTAATGAATTCAGCTAATGCTTTGTTTTATCTTTTGATGTATTTTTATAACTAAATTTACCACTTAATAACATCATTGACTTATTAGTTATTTCCTTCTGGGTCACATTCTTCTTTTTCCAAAAAAAAATTTTATTTATTGTGGGAGAGAGAGAGAGCACAAATGCATGGGGGAAGGGCACAGGGAGAGAGAGAATCTCAAGCAGACTGCGCTGAGTGCAGAGCCGCATGTGGGGCTCAGTCCCACGACCCTCAGATCATGACCTGAGCCAAAACCAAAAGCCAGACGCTCAAACGACTAGGCCACCCAGGCGCCCTTGGGTCACATTCTTGTGATGTGTATGTTTTTTTGACATCAATTTAAATGTGTGTGTGTGTGTGTGTGTCTGTTCTGGATCACATATCCAAGGTAGTAATCTCTTTCACTTTTCCCCTAAAACTAGAGAAAGACCAAAGAAATAGAGCACTGAAGAAAACTCCACTGTTCTGTGCTGTATGGCCTATTTTGCCAGTCGCCATGTGACCTCAGAAAAACTATCTGACCGTTTATGTCCAGGATCAAATTTAGGTTTTGTGGAACCTAAAGATTATGTGTGATTAGAGACCTACTTTAGGAAAAATACACAATTATAATCCAAAGTTAAATATGAAAATACTTATAACGAGAAATGAAATCATAACTAAAACAATTTTAAAGCTGAAAATACCACAAAATCCTGATAATAAGATATTTTTATGCTGCCTCGCATACTGCTATAATACTTCTCCTCCTACATTTTCAGCTGCATACTTTTGGATAATCTTTTCATAGGATGACAATTTCGTAATATTTTTTAAAGGGAACAAAAAGAATAATCGAAATTTGTTTTTCTCTTATTGATAGATGGCATCCACTTTTAAAAAGCAACTTCACACGTAGTTGTCCCTGCTCTTTGTATTGGTTTTGCCTTACAAACAGAGCAATTATAATAAATTCGATTTTGTGGGACTCCCAACAAAAAGGAAGAAAAATGATGTGCCTATAATTATATGTACCACATTATCAAGTATATTCCTGAACAGAAAGACTCTCCACTTTGACTAGGCTTCAAAAACAACTAAATCCTCTCTGCTTACATTTTTTTTTTTTGCAATTTTTGTATTTTTACTGGGTTTCCAGCTTTGTAAAGACATTTCTTTAAAGATGTTATTTATTTATTTGTCAGAGAGAGAGAGACAGCAAACAAGCAGGGGAGCAGCAGGCAGAAGGAGCAGCAGGCTCCCCACTGAGCAAGGATCTCCATGTGGGACTTGATCCCAGGGCCCCGAGATCATGACCTGAGCCAAAGGCAGACGCTTAACCCACTGAGCCACCCAGGTGTCCCCTGTTAAGACATTTTTTAGAGCAGTTTAAGATTACAAGAAAATTGAGAGGAAGAGACAGAGATTTACCATTTACCCCCACCCCTACACATACAGAGCCTCCCCCATTACCAGCATCACTCATCAGAATGCTACATTCTTCATTTCATTTCAAGGATGAATCAACATTCATGAATCAACACTGCCACATTATAATCACCCAAAGACCACAGTTTACTTTAGGGTTCACTCTTGGTGGTGTACATTTTATGGGTTTGGACAAATATATAATGACATCTATCCATCATTATAATATACAGAGTATTTTCACTGCCTTAAAAATCCTCTATGCAGTCTGACTAATCACCTTCCCCCCCCACTCCGGCCTCCCCACCACACAACCCCCGGCAACTACTGATCTTTTAACTGTCTTTTTACCTTTTCCAGAATGTCCTACAGTTGGAATCATACAGTATGTAGATTTTTCAGATTGGCTTCTTTCACTTGGCAATACCCATTCAAGTTTCCCCCATGTCTTTTCATGGTCTGCTTACAATCTCACACATCTGATGACTGGAAAACATCCCCCCAAACTAGCTGCTGACACCCTTCATTTCAAGCCTTCTTTCTTTACTGGCCACAGTGCCAAGGGCTATCAGAATTGGAGACTGAGTGGGAGAAGGGCACCATAGGGCATGTCTGGAAACCTACGCCTACCCCAGAACAGCTAGCAGTACCTTATCCATTCATAGAAATAACCTAAAAACCCCTAAATATATTCCACTACACCTCATTTAAATGCATCCTCAACTCAACATCCCTCAGCCAGTTGCCAAAAATGCTCCGAGGTCACCCAATAGGAGGTGACACATGATGGAGAAGTCAGAAAGGAAAAAGACAGCAGTAATCTGGACTGTGGCTCCTCTTGCCAAGTTTACAGAAATACGTGAGGATGTAATCACATTGTTCCCTCCTAGCGCCTTGGAAGGAGCCTGTGCTAGTGAAGTGCCCTACAGCTTAAGCTTTTTCTGCTTCTCAATAAACCTGCCTTCCTTTTCTCACATAAAACAGAAATCACATTGGCCTAGCTTATTGAAAGGACTGAGTGGAGAAGATACGCAGAAACCCTGAAGACAACAGGCTCCTGGGAAAGTAGATGCATGCTCACTTGACACGGGAACTCTGGAGAATTTGCCTCCAAACTTACCCTCTCAGTGAATGTGACATGACATGATTATCTTTCTGGCTTACTTCCATCTGAGTTTGCTTTCTTTTCCTTTCATCCTCACTTTTACATGTAATTCTGGTATCTCCTTCCCCGACTTTGCTTATATATTTTTCTTCCCCCATGTTTTATTTCCTGTTTTTTCTGCTCCGTCTTTTCCCCCTCCAGCCACTCTTCTCCCCCTTGGCCCACAATTCCTGTCATTTGTGTCCACTAATGTAGCTGCAGAGCTGCTCCTTGAGCTTTTTCTAAGCTGCTTTCCATATCTTTAAAACCTGCAGATGCTAGGATAGCCATCAATCTAGAAGAGACAGGTAGCCGTGTGATGCCCGACTCTCCAGATGGGGTTTCAGGGTGACCCTGTCTGATCACCAGGCTCCACATATGAAATACAGCCACTGATGAAATTCGTGGCAGACAAACTCCCCGCACGATGTGGGGCAACAGCATGATGGATGGGCCTGTGATGATGGATAGCTCCTCTCTTACCCTCAGTCCATGAATTTTGGTTCATGAATTTCCTCCAGCAGGGGCTGAGTTGTCCCAGAGATAAGATAACAACACTCAGACAGGAGCTGGGCTCTGGGCTTATTACTTGCTTAGGGATATCACCCTCATTACTCAGTAAAGCAAATTATTACTGACAATATAAGGTTTCGGTCCCTTTTAGTGGTTTTTAGATTAAACAAACAGCCTGGCATATGGATCAAAATTCCCAGCACTGTAAAAAATTCTTTTCTAAAGTATGGACAAAACATGGAATATAACTAAAAGGAAAGATTTATATATAGGAGCTTAATAATCTTCCTCGTCATCTGTTCATTCTTTTGGGGAAATTACTATTACAGCTCACTATAATCTTAATCCTTCATAGTTTCTTTTTTTTCCCTTAATATATGACCCTTTTTTTAGTATGAGGAAACGAATCAGAAGTCTGAATACAAAAAAAATTGGGTGACTTTAATATGCCTGCTAACATTACCTCATTAATCCTCATGGTGTTTCTGAAAGATGTATGCAATGTATTTTTATCTCCATTTTACAGAATGTGAAACCTAGATATCCCAAAGCTCTTAAACATACTTCAGATCACAGAGGGGCTCAGTAATATAGTCAGAAATAAAAGCCAGCTTTTCTTACAAGAAGGTCTCTGACAATTAATCAGAATCACAGCAAGTCTGCACTTTCTTTGATGACTAGATGTTTCATCTCAAGCCGAATGCTGACTTAGCCATGAATAAAGTCATCACAGCTGGTAATTTCATATCTTTAGGAGATTTTCAGTTTAAAAAACCTGTAATATAACATGTAGCCCCTACTTAGATTTGGTACATCACAGTAAAGATATCTACTAAAAATTCTTAAAAAGAAGATCTTATTCTCCCTTACTTCATTTATAAAATTCAGAAGTCATTCTTCTGGAAAACAGAATCCATAGACCCCAGTTGAAAAAGAAGTAGCGATGCAGAGTCACTATTTTGTACGAAGACAGTCGAGTATCTTGGAACTTGGCCTAACTTACTTCCTAGAGATTCTGGTTCCTGGTCCTGGAACTAATACTGCCAAGCAGGAGCAATAATAATGGCCACATCTTCATGGAGCTGATGTGGCGAAAATCACCCCCTATATCTCCAGTGCTTGCCTTAGTTTAATTAGCAAGGTATTTAATGCATAATTATCACCTACAAAGGGGAAGATATGTGAATAATTGATGATATTCACATGTACCATTATCACTCTGACCCAACGTATTTCCACCTGCAGATGATCCTAATGTTCCCGGAGTACTTCAAGTCCTTTCCATTACCTAACACTTTTCCAACCAAGGAATCTCTTCCATCAACCTTCCACAAAAAGCACTTCCCATCTCTATGATGTCCAAGGTTTTACATTTAGACTGCTATCATGTCACTTTCATTGAACAAATAACAACCAGTTCAGTGGTGATTCCATTTTATTAAGCATAATAATCACCTGGGGAGCGCCTGGGTGGCACAGCGGTTAAGCGTCTGCCTTCAACTCAGGGCGTGATCCCGGCGTTATGGGATCGAGCCCCACATCAGGCTCTTCTGCTATGAGCCTGCTTCTTCCTCTCCCACTCCCCCTGCTTGTGTTCCCTCTCTCGCTGGCTATCTCTATCTCTGTCGGATGAATAATAAATAAAATCTTTAAAAAATAATAATAATAATTACCTAGGGTGCAATATTAAACATTCTCAGGCCTCCAGCAATTATGATTCAGATAGTAGGGCAGGACTCAGCATTTAAACAAGAACCCTAAGGGATTTTGATACAGGCATTCCAAGGACCACTCTTAGAAAAAACAAAACAAAACAAAACAAAAAACCCCACCTCTCTATAATGGCCCTATTCCACACATAAAGAAATGGAGACTCAGAAAAGTTTCTCATCCAAGAAAATTCATTCATTCATTCATTCATTCATTCAGGCAACAAATACTTATGTGAATATAGATGCTCAGACACTACTGGTTTGAGCAGAATTAGAGTCTGGCCTGGTTTCCAATCCACGGCTATTTCTACTCTGGCAGCTGACATATGCTATGGAAGTTCCAAATACTACATGGTACTGGCAGGAGGTGGCCAGGAGAGGCTTTGTGGAGCAGGTAGAACTTGGAATTAAGGCATGGATAAAATTTCAGCTGTCAAGATGAGGAGAGGATAACTGGTCCAGCAAAGATATTAATAATGGTACAAGGGCTTGTGCACCAAGTGAACCAGATGAGTGAGACAGAAATGAAAAAACAGTACATCTCATGGTCCCCCACTTGGCATGTTTCAGGAGACCTAAAAGGTTTATGTCCTATATCTCTGGGCAGTTCTTAAAGCTACATTCAAGTTTGTTGGGGTTCCCACTGGAACAGGAGAATCCCACTAGCAGCGACCCAAGCCCTCCCTACCCAAGTACCCTCCAGTTTCCAGTGTCAGCAGCCTTGCTCTGAGCACCTCTCTTCCTGTGGGAAAAACTTCTTCCTCATGAATAACTTACAGATTTGGGATAGGGAATGAGATGAAAAGGACTACACGCAAAAAACAGACAAAAAGTATAAGTATGACATGGGATAAATCCTCAGGATGCTGAGGCCTTGGGAGGGAGAGGAGAAACACTAATCGAGATGTGTAAGCATGGGGTGCCTGGCTGGTTCAATTGGTAGAGCATGCAGCACTTGATCTTGGGGTCATGAGTTTGAGCTCCAGATTGGGCATACAGTTTACTTAAAAGCACACCAGAGAAGGGCAGTGCAAAATTATGAGTCAAGTTACAAAGAATTCTCAGGAAGCTTCTGGAGGGACCTGAGTTTTCTTGGTCACATTAGATTTACAATAGCAAGGCTCATAGGGACAAAGCCTCAGTATGCAGAAGTTAGGTTCTCTTTGTGCATTGTCTGATTCAATTTAGGAATAATTTCAGAACCATATTTCCTTCCATGAAGTCCACATTTTCACTGCAGTACACTGAAGATTCTATTCTCTCTCCATTTAAAAACAATTGAAATTTTTCTGTGAAAAGCCAGTTTCTCCTGTGTGGGAGGAGACCAGATAACACCATCTTTTTAGCAAGGTCAAACTTCTGAAGTTCTCTGTCCTTGTGAAGAGACATATCCCCCAAGTGGTAAATGGCATATGGTCCACTTCATTCTAAAGGAGGAAAAGTGACCCCAAATGCCACCACTCTCAACCCCTACTTACCAACCTCTTCATATTCCTTTCTACAAGGTTATAGATGACATCGAAAGGACCAAAATATGAAGGGAAAAGAAAAGAAGTGGGGGGAGAAAACAGAGAAAGACGTGGCATTCTCCATACCTACTAGAAAAGCCTTGAACTCTAGACTTACATCCCTATACATGTCTAGACAGGTAACAGAAAGAGGTCTTAGACTCTTTAATTCTCTAATGAAGTTTGAAGAACATATTTAAATTGTTAATACTCTTTTTGGAACATTTCATTGTAGCATTTATGAAACAGCTATGAAGCAATACCACTGTCCTGGTCAGAGACCGAGAATGCCACATACCTGATGATCCTGTGATTTACTGTGTAACAGAGCAATCCAAACCTAGGCAGCTCAAAGCAGTACTCATTTAATGACATGGAGAGGATGTGGGTGAGCCACCTAGATCACTCTTGAAGACTGAGGCACTCATTCCCCCGTCCCTTGGGGTGTTGGCAGCAGAGGGATGGTTCTCAGCTAAGTTCTTCCCCGGCAATCACACTACTCCAAAAAGAGCCACCTCGTCCAATAGGTAGCCCCCATGTAATTACTGGTCCTTCTCATAGGATTGGCTGGTGCCTTTTTGATGACTACATTGCAGTTCAAGCCTTCATCTGTGCAATCTGACCTCCTTTTCTTCCCCATAAGAATTGAACTCAAGTGCACTCCTCAATAAGTCTTTGCATATGAAGCTCTATCCCAGAGCTTATTTCCCAGTAAACTCAGTCAAAAATCTAACAGCACCTGGGGTGACAACAATGATGGAAGAAGTCTATGTTTACTTTGGAAGCCGTGGGGGTGACCAGGTGGGACTGAATCAGCCACGCGGGGCACTTGTTACACTTGCTCCCATCAGGGAAGCCTCAGAATGGCAACCACGCAACCAAGGGAAATGGCTCTGAGTGCTTCCTGGGGTGAGCCTTGTCCTCTATTCCATTCAGCACTGTGCTGGAAAACTGGCTCTGGGCGGCAAAAAAACCCCTGAGCTCTGATATATAGGCCTGAAATAGTTTGGCTGGTTTCAAACTATTGACGTTTAACAACTGGGCTCATCAAATTCCTAAATATTTCACAATAAGCTCTTGGGGAGCAGTAAGAGCCACCTCCAGGGCACAAGTGCAGGTGAGCACACGGTGCTGCTCAGACTTGCGGAGCAACATGAGCACGAAAGTTGGTATAAGCAGGAAAATGAGCAGAAATTCTGGTATAAGCCTGTCAGGGGCTCAGGCTTGTTGAGGCATGAGAATCAGAAGTTCATAGTAACTAAGCGCAGCAATCAAATGCTCTTTGAGTGAATTTGAATGCAAGGTGTAAAGAGAATAGGAGCTACTGACATGGCAGAGTAAAAGCTAAGAACGCAGATGCAGTGACTCTACAGGGACCGAGAAGCAGTGAAAACTATGAGCAAGCAGTTGGTGTAATGCCAGGTAACCAAATGGTGGCGAGATCAGAAACGGAAAGACACTCCAAGTGATACAGAGACCAGAAGAGTCACTGAGCTGTCTCAGTGGTGGGGCCATCCACTAGAGAGCAATCAGTCTGTACCGTAGAGATGGTCCCGGCGAGCTGCATTTCACCCCAGACAGCTGTGTGGGGCTGAGTGTGCTGCCTGTCCTGCTACATCTCCATCTTCCTCATTTTCACATATGTCCTCACAGTCAGCCCCTATTATTTGAAGCAATTAGAAAGAATCTCTGTTGCTTGCAAAGACACGAGTTTATTAACCCCAGGTCAATGCCTGAACTGAATAGCCGCAAGGCAGAAACAAACTCAGTGTACAAAGGTTGTTGACATCATCAGAGGCAATCTAAAATAGAAGCAGGAACCAAGAGAGAGACAAAGCTATTTTCTTCTGAGGGTTTAAATATCCGAGGGTTTAAATATCCATCGGGAGCAGCGGGATTAAATCACTCCTTTGCCCTGCTAGTGAAGGGAAGGACTGTTGGGGTCTTAGGTAACACTCAGTCATTCATTCAACAAATAGTGAATGAACGTCTATTCTAAAAGCCAACAGTATATGTTGGGCTCTGGGGATACAATAGTAATCAGAAACAGACACAGACTCTCCATCATGAAGCCTAGAGTTTAGTGGAAGAAATAAATATTTTATGAAAAGCAAACAAAAAACTGTCCAGAGAAAACATAGAACTTGACTGTGCTAAGAAGGAGAGTTAAATGGTTCATGAGATTTCACAGTGAGGTTAAGGTGACTGACTTTGTTGGGGAGATCAGAGAATTCCCTAAGAAGCGATAAGGTATTGATAAGGAACAATGCGTTCCAGGGAATAGAGGAGGAAGAAATATTGAGGAAAACTGGAAACAAGATGTGCCAAAGCATATGCAAAGGGAACATGGGGACTGACTGACCTTTGGATTCAAAGCAGGGTCCCAGACCAGCAGTATCTGTATTACCTGAAGCTGATTAGAAATGCAGAAATTTCAGGCCCCATCCCAGATCTACTCCATCTACTTCATTCTGCATTTTAACAAGATTCCCAGGTGATCTGTATAAATTTTAGCACTTGGGAAACAATAGAATACTGGTGTGGCTGCATCTAAGAAAGTGAGGGGTGAGGCGTGGTGTGGGCCAAGGCTGGACACGCGGACAGAAAAAAAACACCCAGAGCTTCCTTGGCCACATTGAGGAGTTTGGCTTTATCCTAAAAGTACTGGGAAGTTATGAAGTGTGGATTTGTTAGGGGGAAGTAGGAGGGAATCAAGTTGCAATGTAGAAACTTATTAGGCAGGAGTAGGATTAAATGTGATTTGCAGGGTGCATGTGTGTCTCAGTCGGTTAAGTGTCTGCCTTCGGCTCAGGTCGTGATCCCAGGCTCCTGAGACCAAGCCCCACATTGGGCTCCCTGCTCAGCAGAGAGCCTGCCTCTCCCTCTTCCTCTGCCCTTATCCCACTCCTCCCCTCCCCCTACTTCCAGGCATGCACACACTCGCACTCTCTCTGTCTCTCTCTCTCTCAAATAAATAAAATCTTTTTAAAAATGTGATTTGCAATTAGACTAGTACAGTGGTCCAGGCAAGAGAATGTGAAAGTTTAAGCTCTGGAGATTGAGGTGGAGTTGGAAAGAAGTGAATGGATCTGAAAAATAGGAAATAATGAGATGACGGTTTGGATTTGGGGAAGGGGAGTGATAAAATATAGGATACTTTCAGACATACACAAATGATTTTCTGGTGTTTGCTGATTTTTACTATCATATTCACAGCACCGACAATTATGCCAACAGGTCCCCAATATTTGTTGAATAAATGAAGGATTGAACCGAAAAGAAAATCTGAGAGATAGTTTTAGGGAAATGATCATGAGTTAGGCTTTGGAATTGTTGGGGGCTAAACTGTGTCCCCCAAAAAGATATGCTTAAGTCCTAACCCCCAGTACCTCTGAATGTGACCTTATTTGGAAATAGGGTCTTTGTAGATGGTAATCAAGTCAAAATGAGGTCATATTGGATTAGGGTGGGCCCTAAATATAATAACTGGTGTTCTTATAAGGAGAGAGAGATTTGGAGATATGCAGACACACATGGGGAAAGGCAGCCACTTGAAGATGGAGGCAAAAATTGAAGTGATGCTTCCACCAGCTATGCATGCTGATTGCAGGCAACCACCAAACCCTACAAGAGAAGGTCATGGAACATATCCTCCCTTAGAGCTTCCAGAAGGAACCAACCCTCCTGAGACCTTGATCTCAGACTTCTGGCTCCAGAACTGTGAGAAAATACATTTCTATTGCCTTAAGCCTCCCAGTTTGTGGTATTTTGTTACAGTGGCCTTAGGAAACTAATACAGGAAAGCATTTCTGATATCCAAGAAGAAATGTTTCTTTATAAGTGGTTTGAAATTTGGATCTGAAACTGAACAATTACCCTAATGAAGTCTCTTTGCCAGAACCTACTTTTATTAAGACAAACACCTTTGATTATCTCCCTTTTAACCATGGTGCCCTAGGAAATACGGGTATCCACCTTTGTTGTAAAGAACAGTCTTTGAGATCTCAAGTACCCCTTTGGCAATGTAAGGATTGAGAAAAGAAAGATATAAAAGAAAAGGAAATGTTACAAAAGAAAACAAGATAAGGTAAAGAACATCAATAAGTTGTTCCACAGGAGCGCTCCAACTTCTGCTTCAAGGCTCAGAGATGCTTTTCTTCTGTTTGAGATTGGCGTGTAATCTAATGACCTGGCTACAGGAGCTTCCCAGAAGTCTTTCGGAGATTTCCTCTAATTTAGTCATCACTTTTCAAGAAGGTCTGGGAGATAACCTTTCTGGGCCTTTCCTAAAATGTAATCATTATCAATTCCCTCTAAGATTCTAAAGGTCATCCTTATTTATCAAGGGCCAGTCTACTTTGCAGGGAGTTGCAACAAGTTCATCATCCATGCTGCTTTATATCCAGCACAGCCTCCAATATAACTGTGCTTGAGTCCCGACTGACTGGGGATTTAGACTCTCTAGGACTGAAGAACTCTTTATTCATCTTGCCTGGGTTTCTGTAGGTTTTTGTGCATGACGGGTGGTCTACTCCTTAAGAGCTGGCCAAGAGAGATTACCCTAGGCTGGTCCTAGAGTATGGCTTTGAGCAGGACTATGAAAATTAATACGAGCCACTAAAGGTCAACAAACAACAAAGACATTTCACATACAATTTCAAATGACACATGCTTCAAGAGCTCACATCTAGTTCAGTCATCCAGGGCTTGAAAGCATATCTTCATAGATATAATGCATGAGTGGTGCTGAAGGATTCCAAGTTGGTCTACCTAATATAGTCAAACTCACTGAATGTGATTATATCTGATAAATGATTACTGTATGAAACTCTATCCAGAACTCTCTCTTGGAACTCCTGGAACATACAGACCTGACAACCAAATCAAAGGGGGCCTCCCTCTTCTCCCCCTGGTCCTATCCCTATACACCGGCTTCACAATCAGAAGTAAATATTTCTACAACTCTAAGCCAAACCAAACAAAAATCCTCTAGGCAATACACAGAAATGGATTTGTGCAGTAGACAACTACAGGTGGTCAGGGAGAAATGGCTAAGTGATCTCTGTCCAGGCCTCTTTCTCCCATTGAAGTCTTACCTTTCTCCTGGGCTCCCCTTACTGCCAACTGCTTAACTAAATAAACTTCTGTGCTACATGGATCCTCTCTGCAGACCTAGCCATGAACCAACACCTTGTTTTTCCCCTTCCCCAACAACAACAATAACAAAAACTAAAATAAAAGAAAGTACAAAAGCACGAGTAAATGTTCAATTTACATGCCACTGCCAAAGTTGCCCATACATCGGGGAGCAGACTGATGCTAATACCTAGGAAGCAACTGTCACCAATTTGGCAAGCTTACAGCACAGCTGTGCCCTTGCCCTCCTCTTTCCCCAGCCGGAGAGGGTGAAGCTAGTCTTCCTACCTCAGCACTTGCTACTGAAACCATGTTAGCTATGAGTTGGCTCATGCAGACTCACTAAAGCACAAATGTCAGATGGATTGGAGTGGACAGAAGAGAGAAATAAATAATTTAAGACTCTGATCTCTGCTCTGATAAGAAATGTTCAGTGTCATCAAGACAAAGGAATGGTGAGAATTTGGGGAGTTGGAAGCCAACCCTGGCAACTGTGCTACACTTACTTTCATGTCCTCTTTAGAGGTGCCTGAGGCTCTGCAGCCAGTCTCCTTCCTTATCTTTTAAGATCTGGAGTGGGAGGGAAAAGGGAGAGAGCCCCTCAAGCAGACTCACACTTGCTCAGTGAGAGCAGTGAGAGCATGGATCCCAGCCTTTAAGATAATCTAGGCCTTTTCTTGGGAGAAGATCAAGTGACCAGAGATTTTTTTTTTTTAGCCAGGAGCAGTGATTCTGTCTTTGAAAACTCTGCCTGGTTGCAGCTGTTAAGCTCAACTGATCTGTATCAGGGTTGGGATGTGAACCTGTAGGGAGCTGAGAGTACAAAGAAAACAAAAATGTAGAAAAGACAAATAGTCTTAGCTACTCCTCACTTATTTTCTGTACACAGTGTCCATGAAGATTTAAGAGAAACAAAACCAGCAGAGGGAGAGGGAGAGAATTGAGTGGGTGAGGGTAGGAGGAAAAAAGGAGGTGGGGGGGGGAGGAGGAAGAAGAGTAGGAGGGGAAAGGAGGATGAAGAGAAGGAAGGAGGATAAAGGGGAGGGAGACAGAAGAGGATGAAGTGATTGAAGAGGAAAATAATGAGGTTTTTAAGCTAATGCTGAACCCCATCTGACTTCCCTAGCCTGCTCCCTGCACCTAAGGCCTCTAATGATTATCCCCCAGGACAAGCTTTTGCCAGTCCCTATTCCATAGTAAGAAATAGGAGATACTCATGCATAGCCTTCCTTCTGATATGACTCAGAATTAACTCAAACTCCTAGGACAGGTCCTGGTGATCCAGTAAGAAAAGCTATATCCCATAGTTGCCCACTAGTCAAGGTTCTTTTGCTACTAAACAAGTCCTGGACTCAGTATCATTTATTTTCCTACCACATATTCCACCTGACTCTCCTCGTTTCTGACTAGTTACTTTCCTAATACTACAGCCCCTTCCTCTAAACCTGCCATCATCTACTCTTAACTAGAGGAATAGAGTCTCTATCCTTCTCCCATCTAGTTCTTGTCTTGCTCCTGTTATTTATTCTATCTTGGGTCTCAAAAAATATAAATCCTCTGGTTACTGGAGGGGAGGTGAGTAGGGGGAATGGGCAAAGTAGGTGACAGGGATTAAAAAGTACACTTATCCAGGCACCTGGGTGGCTCAGTCGGTTAAGCATCAGTTTTCAGCTCAGGTCATTATCCCAGGGACCTGGGATCCAGCACTATATTGGGCTCCTTGCTCAGTGGGGAGCCTGCTGCTTCTCCCTCTGCCTGTAGCTCCCCCTGCTTGTGCTCTCTCTCTCTGTCAAATAAATAAATAAAATCTTTAAAAAAAAATAAAATAAAAGGTACACTTATGATGAGCACTGAATAATGTATAGAATTGTTGAATCACTACATTGTACACCTGAAGCTAATATAACACTCTATGTTAACCATACTGGAATGAAAATTAAAAACTTAATTTAAAAAAGACATTTTAGGGGGCGCCTGGGTGGCACAGCGGTTAAGTGTCTGCCTTTGGCTCAGGGCATGATCCCAGCATTACGGGATCGAGCCCCACATCAGGCTCCTCTGCTATGAGCCTGCTTCTTCCTCTCCCACTCCCCCTGCTTGTGTTCCCTCTCTCGCTGGCTGTCCCTATGTCTGTCAAATAAATAAATAAAATCTTTTAAAAAATAAATAAATAAAATAAAAATAAAAAAGACATTTTAAAGGTATATATAGACAGAAATCCTCAGAATTTCAACAAAATTCGATAAACCAAATTCAATAGTACATTAAAAGGACTATACACCATGACCAAGTCAGATTTATCCCTGGGCTGCAAGGATGATTCAACTTTGAAAATCAATGAATACACCACATTAACATAACAAAGGATAAAATCACATATCATTTCAATTGACGAAGGAATTTACCTCAAAATAATAAAGGCCATATATGAAAAACCCATAGCTAACATCATATCCAAGAGTGAAAAACTGAAAGTTTTTCCTCTCAGCTCAGGAACAAGGTATGGATACCCACTCTCACCACTCTTATTCAACATAGTACTGGAAGTCCTAGACAGAGCAATGAGGTAAGAAGATGAAATAAAAATCATCTAATTTGTAAAGGAAGAAGTATTATCTCTGTTCACAAATGCTATGATCTTATATGTAAAAAACCTTAAAGATTCTAACAAAAAAAATGTTAGAAATAATAAATGAATTCAGCAAAGTTGCAGGATACAAAATCAGCATGCAAAAATCAGTTGTATTTCTATGCACTAACAATGAACACTCTAAAAAGGAAATTAAGAAAACAATTCCCTTTACAACAGTATTACAATAGCATCAAAAATGCGTATTTTATTCTTATTTTATTAATAAGAATAAACATTACTAAGGAAGTGAAAGACCACCAAAGACCACAAACATTGCTGAAAGAAATAAAGAAGGCACAAATAAGGGTACCTGGGTGGCTCAGGCAGTTAAGTGTCTGACTTTGGGTCAGGTCATGATCTTGGGGTCCTGGGATCAGGCCCTGCAATGGGCTCTGCTCTCAGTGCTCTCCCTCTCCCTCTGCCCTTCCCCCTGCTCATGCTCAATCTCTCTCTCTCTCAAATAAATAAAATGTTAAAAAAAAAAAAAGAAGATACAAATAAATGGAAAGACGTCCATGTTCATAAATTGGAAGACTTAACATTATTAAAATGTCCATATTACCCAAAATAATCTACAGATTTAATGTAATCCTTAATGATGGTATTTTTTACAGAAATAGAAAAGAAATCCTGAAATTCATATGAAATCTCAAAAGACTCCAAATAGATGTAACATTTCTGAGAAGACAGACCAAAGCTGGAGGCCTCACACTTCCTGATTTCAAAACATATTACAAAGCTATAGTAATCAAAACAGTATGCTACTAGCATAAGGACAGATATATACACCAATGAACAGAATAGAGAGCCCAGAAATAAACCTTCATATATATGGTCAAATAATCTTCAACAAGGACAAAAAGTCTACACAATAGAGAAAGGATACTTTTCTTCAACAAATGGTGCTGGGGAAACTGGATATCTATCTGCAAAAGAATGAAGTTGGATCCTTACCTTATACCATATACAAAAATCAACTCAAAAATGGATTAAAGACCTAAATATGAGACCTGAAATTATAAAACTACAAGAAGGAAACATAGAGGAAAAGCTTCCTGATATTGGATTGGGTAATGATTTCTTGGATATGACACCAAAAGCAGAGGCAACAAAACTGAAAATAGACCATCAGGAGTCAATCAAACTTAAAAATTGCACATCAAAGGAAAGAATGGAAAAAAACATTTGCAAACCATATGTCTGACATCCTACAACTACTGCAACTCAACAACAACCAAAACACCAAATAACCTGATTTAAAAATGAGCAAAGGACTTGAATAGATGTTTCTCCAAAGAAGATAAACAAATAGCCAGAAAGCATATGAAAACAATAATCACTGATTATCATAAAATGCAAACAAAAAATGCATTCCCATTAAGATGACTGCTTTCAAGAGGAGGAGGAGGAAGAAGAAAAAGAGGAGGAGGAGGAGGAGGAGGAGTGGGAAGAGGAGGAGGAAAAGGAGAAAAGAAGTGCTGGTGAAGATGTGGAGAAATCAGAACCTCTGTGCACTGTTGGTAGGAATGTAAAATGATTCAACTACTATGTAAAACAATATGGAGGTTCCTCAAAAAATAAGAAATAGAATTATCATATGACTCAGCAATACAATTTCTTGTTATATACACAAAAGGATTGAAAAAGGGATCTTGAAGAGATATTTGCCTACCCATGTTCACTGCAGCATTAAACACAGTAGCCAAGAAGTGGAAGCAACCTAAATGTCTGCAATGAACAAAAGGATAAAGAAAAAATAGACACACACACACACACACACAATGGGATATCAGTCAGCCTTTAAAAAGAAGGAAATCCTGTCACATGGATGAACCATGATGACATCACATTATGTAAAATAAATCAGTCACAAAAAAAAGATATCTACTACATGACTCCACTTATGTGAGGTACTAAGGTAGTCAAACTCATAGAAACAGAAAATAAAACATGGTCACCAAGGGCTGAGGATAAGGGGTAAATGAATACTTGTTCAATGGGTAGAGTTTGAGTTTTGCAAGACAAAAAAGTTCTAGAGAGTGGCTGTACAACAATATGTATATAGTTAACACTATTGTACTATACAGTTAAAAAAGCTTAAGATAGGGGTGCCTGGGTGGCGCAGCAGTTAAGCGTCTGCCTTCGGCTCAGGGCGTGATCCCGTCATCATGGGATCGAGCCCCACATCAGGCTCCTCCGCTATGAGCCTGCTTCTTCCTCTCCCACTCCCCCTGCTTGTGTTCCCTCTCTTGCTGGCTGTCTCTATCTCTGTCAAATAAATAAATAAAATCTTAAAAAAAAAATAGCTTAAGATAGTAAATTTTGTGTTATGTGTTCTTTACTGCAATTTTAAAAAATGTCAAACAACCCAAGTGTCTGTCAACCGATGAATGGATAAACAAATTGTGGCTATATACATAAAGGGAATGCAGCCATGAAAAGGTATAGAGTTCATGCTATAACCTGGATGAACCTCAGAATCACTATGCTAAGTGAAAGAAGCCAGATACAAAAGTTCATATATCATATGACTCCATTTATAGGAAATATGCAGAATTGGTTTAGTCACATATACAGAAAGCAAATTAATGATTGCTGGGCATAGGGGGAAGGGTAGAATCCGGAATAACTGTTCAGTAGTTACAGAATTTTCTTCAGTGATGTTGAACTAGACACAGGTAGCGGTTGCTCAACATTGTGAATGTACTAAATGCCACTGAATTGTTCACTTAAAAATATTTAATTTTAGGGGTGCCTCAGTGGCTCCATCGGTAGAGCATCTGACTCTTGTTCCTAGCTTTGAGTTCAAGCCCCACAATGGGTGTGGAGCATACTTTAAAAAATAAATAAATAATGGGTCACCTGGGTGGTGCAGTCACTTAAGTGTCCGACTCCTGGTTTTGGCTCAGGTCATGATCTCAGGGTTGTGAGACTGAGCCCCACATTGGGCTCAGCATGGTGGGGGGTTCTGCTTGAGATTCTCTCTCCCTCTCCCTCTGCCCCTCTCACCTCACGCTCTCTCTCTAAAATAAACAAATAAATCTTTAAAGATGAATAAATAAAATAGTTAATTTTGTATTATGTGAATTTCACTTCAATAAAAAAAAATAAAGAATTATACATATGGCAGGGTTCTTGGAAAAACAATCTCTTACTATGTAACTAGATTAAATAAGACAATTGGGACCTCCCACCATAAATCCCCTGTTTTAAATCCTACCACTTTGCATGCAAATGTGTGGACATCCACACTTTACCTCATCACTTACTCATTTCATGCTAAGAAAATAAGGTATCCTCATTTAAAGGTAACTCTTCCAAATCCCTCCATCCTTCTTTCAGCTCTCATTCTTCCAACTTTCCCTCTTCTCTTAAATTTCAATTTCTTCCTTTCTATTCTTTTCTCCTCTTAGCCTGTAAATAGTACCAAGTCTCCACCGCCAAATTCCGCTAACCTTGTACTGCTTTCTATAATTTGTCTCCTTCCATTCTCTCCCAAGTTTCTCAAAGAGCAGTCAACACAAAGTGAAGTCACTTCTGCTTCAATTTGCCTCCCCAAGCTCACCAAGGCCTCCATACTATCAAATTTAATGAATGTGTAAGTCTTTATTATAAAAATGATTCCTTTGATTGCTTCCCATGGTCTTTGGTTGCTATTTTCTCCATCCACTCTTAAAATATTCTTGTTCCCAAGGGCCTGTTCTCAGCCCACTCATGCTGCAAGCTCAGTGTAATTTCATCCACTCTTGAGGTTTTTAACAACCACCTACATGAAGATGATGAGTCTCTAATCTATACCTTTGACTGAGACTTCTCCCAAAGCTTCAGACACATACGCAGTTTCTTACTCAACCTTTCCACCTGGATGCCCCATGGGAACCTCAAACTCAGCATGTCTAAAATAGCACATCAACCTTCATACAAAGCTTTCTCCTTCTGTATCACCCTCAGCCACCCACTTAGCCAAGCCAAAAACCTGAAAGTCACCTTTGAAACTTTGCAATTCGTCATTCCACTCTCTCCTTTAAATGTATTTTAGAAATCACCTAATTCTGCTAATTATACCTCTTAAGTATTTCTCAGAATTGTAGATCAGAAGATGAAATCATGTCACTCCCTCCTTCAAATTCTCCTATGCCTTTCCATCGCACTCAACATAAAATGAAAATTCCAAGGCCCCACATCATCTGCCTTCCCTCCCAAACCACACCGCCTACAGTTTGGACCCCATTCCTGGCCTCTAGTCACATGTGTCTTTTTCTGTTCCTCAAACACCCAAGTTCATTCATATCTCTAGGTTGTGCCATTCGAGGTTTCCTCTTCCTGGAAAGGTTTCCTGCCAGTTCTTTGCACAGTTGGCTCTTTCCTCATATCTACTTCTCATCACAAAAGATATCTCTGAGCCCTCATCTTGCCCCACCACCTTCAACAAGCAGACTTTCTTAAACACATCACCACTTTTCTTTTCTTTTTTTTTTTCTTTTTTAAGATTTTATTTATTTATTAGATAGAGAGAGACAGCCAGCGAGAGAGGGAACACAAGCAGGGGGAGTGGGAGAGGAAGAAGCAGGCTCATAGCAGAGGAGCCTGATGTGGGGCTCGATCCCAGAATGCCGGGATCACGCCCTGAGCCGAAGGCAGACGCTTAACCGCTGTGCCACCCAGGCGCCCCACCACTTTTATTTTCTTCATGGCACTTATCACTATTTGAATCATGATCTGTATATTCCTCACTGTCTCCTTTACTAGGATAAGCACTTATCATTTTGGGAAAATTATATTTTTTTAACTTGGTTTTGTTCCATCTCCCCTGCTAGAATTTAAAATGAATGAGAGCTGAGACCTTGTATATATTTTATATAATCCATTCCAGTCCCACTTCCAGCGGATCATGGATTGCTGGTGTGATATTGCTGATTCCCCAGCATGCTTTATGCCTGGTCTTAACTGAAATATGACAAAGAAAGAGAAAGAAAACAAAAACAAAAACAAAAACAACTCCCCCCATTCACTTTCTGAGAGGAGTCTGGAGCTCCCAATTTCTGAGTGGTGCTAAAAGTATCTTAGCCCTCACAGTGATAGCACCATGTTCACATAAATACTCCATGACTCAACATTTATTAGGCACCTTCTATGTGCCTTGTACTATATTAAGGGTTGTGTAGGTGTGATATTGTGATTTATAATAAGAAATACATATTTGGTCTTCGTGCCAAATATATATTTTCTGGCACAGAACTGCTAAAACACTTGTGATTTCCTCAGTGATGAGAGCAATAAAGGCATCTTTTGTTATGTTGGTGAGTGACTTTTAGAAAGCCCCTAGATAACCTAAAGATGGGGCTGATTGCCAGAAAAACCAGCCATGTGATTTGAGGGTTAAAACTTTCAGTCCTACTTCCCTGACCTCCTGGAAGGGGAGAGGGGCTGAAGAGTGAGTTCAATCACCAACGGCCACTGATTTAATCAATTATCTATGTAATTAAGCCTCCATAAAAATCCAAAAGGATGGGGTTTGGAGAGCTTCCAGGTTGCTGCGCATGTGGAGATTTGAAGAAGAATGGTATGCCTGGAGAGGGCTTGGGGGCTCCATGCCCTTTCCCACATACCTTGACCTATGTTCTCTCTTCATCTGGCTACAGGTTCTTATCCTTTAATATCCTTTGTAATAAATTGGTAATCTAGCAAGTAAACAAATTTCCTGAGTTCTGTGAGCCACTCTAGCAAATTAATCAAGCTCAAGGACAGGGCTGTGGGAACCTCTGGTTTATAGCCAATTGGTCAGAAGTACAGATAACCACCGGGATTTGTGACTGGTGACTGAAGTCCAAGGAGGGAATCTTGGAAACCTCCAATCTGTAGCTGCTCGATCGCAGAAGCACAGGAAACAACACAGGTAACAAGCACAGACTGACATCTGAAGCTGAGGGCAGTCTCGTGGGATGGAGACTTTTTTTTTAAGGAGGGGAGGGGCAGAGAGAGAATTTTAAGCAGGCTCCATGCCCTGTGTGGAGTCTGAGGCAGGGCTCAATCTCACAACCCTGAGATCATGACCTAAGCTGAAATCAGGAGTCGGATGCTTAACTGACTGAGCCACCCAGGTGCCCCTGGGGTGGAGAGTTTAACCTGTGGAATCTGATGCTATCTCTCAGTAGACAGTATCAAAATTGAGTTAAATTGTAGAACATCTGGCTGGTGTCACAGAATTGTTTGGTGCTGTGGGTAAAAAACCCACCCATTGGAACCAGGTGCTCAGAAGCATTGGTGGGTTACACCGGGGAATTCAGCACTATCTCTGACCTTAAAAAGCTCATTTTTGTCAGGGAAAACACACAAGCAACTGTAATTGTGGTAATCAAATATCTTAGATTATCTGAGATGATTCTGATTGCTGGGTCACGTGTCCTGGTTTGTGATTCACGATATCTTGACTTTGTAACTATAAACTTAAATTATGAAAGATTTATATCAAGTTCTTTGGGAGTATGAGAGAATTAATTCTGCTGGTACTGCCAGGGGAAACTTCACAAAAGATCACTTAGTTGGATCTCAGTGTAAATGTAGCATTTTTCCAACTGGAGAAGATGAGAAACAACATTAGAGTAAAGACAAAAACATGAGTAAATGTACAGAAGTGAGTAGGATCATCAGGTTCTAGGGGAGAGAGAAAAAGAAAAAAAAAAAAAAAACCACAAAGGTGAATGGCTACAGAATGATGGGAATTTTGTGGTCGAAAGCCTTGAATGTCATGGTGAGGAACGTTGATTTTTTTTTTTCCTCCCTTGAGTTCACTGGTTCCTCACACCTGTGCTCAACTGGCTACATAAGAATTACCTGGGGGCACCTGGGTGGCTCAGACAGTTAAGCATCCGACTCTTGATTTCATTTTCGGCTCAGGCCATGATCCAGGGTCATGAGACAGAGCACAAAATCAGGCTCCAAGCTCAGTGTAGAGTCTGCTTGAGAGTCTCTCTCTCTCTCTGCCCCTCCCCTGTGCTATAAATTAACAGACAAATGAATCTTAAAAATAATAATAATAATAATAATAAATATATATATATATATATATAACTGGACAGCTTGTTTAAAATACATATTTCTGGGGGCCACATCTGGATAATCTGTATAATCTGATTCAGACCATTTGTAATGGACCCCCAAAATCTTCCTGAGAAATTCATATGATGAGCTCAGGTTGGGAACCATGATTATAGAAAATGGAGGAAGCCCTTCTTAGTCTTGCTTCCCTGGCATTACCAAGATCCCAAACTGGTCAGTTCAGCCTTTGGGAGTTCCCAAATAGGCCAAGAAGTAGACTGTCCCATATCTACTGGAGAATGGGCTCTAAATTTAGCCCAGCTGCTACTATTCATTGTCCAGTGCGCTTTGGCACTCAACGTCCATTGGGTCTGCGGCCTTCCCCCACCCTCATCATGTACCCACTGCATGCAACTGGGCTTCTGTCTCAGTGTTCTCATCAGCAATCAGTTTTCTGCTAGACCTGTGGCTTCTGGAAGAACTCCAAGTTACCTGGTTGGGGTCTGACAATCTGCCTAGCCCTGACACTCCTCTCTCCGTGGGCCTGGACTGTTAGTGAAGGTTTTACTTCAAAGCAAAGAGAACCCCAGGGACACTTGTCTTCACCAGGATCATCAGAGTTGTGTCAAACAAAGGTTTTTAGTAGAAGGATGCCATAATTGGGTCTGTGTTTCAGGAGGATGGATTACCAAAAAATAGAGGGAAATGCAGGAACATATTTAGAAAGCTGCTCTGGTAGGTTAGAGGGAAAGATATTGAAAAAATTTACAAAGCAGTGGCCAAGAAAATGCAGAGGAAGGGAGTGGGACCTTGGGCACAGATTAGGGGCAGAAGGAACAAAAGAAAAGATGTTGCCAAGGTTTCTAGTTTTATAAAGTGATATTTTAGCTGAATTAACTATTTGTTTCCATATAACTTGTTACTTATTTTTTAATTTTATTCCAAGTTTTCATTGTGTGGGGAAGCACCATCATCAAGTGGTATCTCAGTATGTCGCAGTCCATTTGTAAAAAACACTGTAAGTAGCACAGTGTTGAAAGCCTTTCTCCTGGCCTGAGCTAATTTTCTCCATCACAAATATCAAAAGGGCCTGGAAATGCACAAAGCAATTATTTCAAGCACCAAAAGTAATACCATTATTCTGACCCCAAAGTAATCCCTTCTAATGTTATTTTAGAAAAATAAAAAGCATTAATAGTTTATCTGAAAGATAAGACTCCTTTTGCATTCAAGATTGCTAACCTAAAAAAAGGGGGGGAGCAGGCCACTCATCTTCTTGTCCTTTTTTGTTCACATTGAGTGTTTTCAGCTTTATTTAACAATTTTACTTCTGACTAACTTGAACCAATTGAACACTCCATTGAATATTCAAGAGAATATCTATTTCTCTCGAGATTCTGAGAGATGTGCTTAGTTAGGGTAGATTTACTTTTAGACCTTACAAATATCATTCAATTTCTAGAGCTATTATCCTAAAACAAAACAAAACAACCCTCTAATGTTCAAATGCTGTCCAACTGTCCTATCTTGATTCCCTGAAAGACTATAGCTGCCTCCTTTATTCTGCTTGAATTTGCTAAGTAGGACCAATAGTAAAATTAAGCAGTAAACCTGCTGATGAATTCCTCACCCCTAATTTGGCTAATGTCCAACTCTAAATTAGAATACAACCAAACCTTCAGGTTTTACTTACAAAGAAACTTGATTCATACACTGAGCCTATCAGCTCCTGAAATGTAAACTTGCCTTTCTGACTTACCAGCCATAACCACTAGAGAGGTCACTACAAACCTGTAAACAAAAGCAACTCTTTCTTTAACCAGAATTTTATTTTTCCTGGCTTTCTTCTTTCAACAAAATAAGGAAATGATTACCAAACTCCATTTCTCCTATGTCCCCCAATTACTTTCCTACTGTGGAGACAGATTTAACAACATGCACTGCAAACTTATTTTCCTCTTTGATGAGTTCGTTTCAGTCTCCTGTGTTCAGGAAAGAGGAACAACCCCTCTTTCCAAAGAGTAGATGAATAATTGCTTACAAATAAGAAGCATGCTTCTGGCCAGAGGAAGGGAGTTGTGAACCCCCTCGTTGGTATCACGTCTGCCGCCAAACAACAATTGGTAGACTGCCCAGTCGTTTTCCACACTCCAGATTCAGAGGGAGGGATGTTGTTCTTCGTTCAGAGAGACCAGAGAATAGAGAAAGTAAAGGAGCAGCAGGTGTGGCCTAATTCGCTGTGGCCTGAACTTCTGACACGAAAAACCTCCTACACCTGCATGTAAGAACAAAGCTCAACTACAACAGGAATTTGGAATCCCAGGCCAAGCTACCAACGATGAGTTTGGAACTGCCTTAAGCCAAGTTGCAAAGAAAGTCAGCACAAGCTAGGACTTGATGGGACGTTTGAGGCCTCGACATCTCCCTCCTTTGTCTTCTTCCTCCCCAGGTGGTGTTTAAGAGTAGAGATGGCATGACGTGAACCCAGAGTTCTCAGGAAATTCAAGAAGAAATGCTTCTATGGAACAAAACTGAACTTACATATCTTCTTAAAAATGCCCTCACTTTTAGTAAAATCTTGTGTACTGGTGAATGGAGCAAATCCAGCTACATTATCCCAATGAAGAAAGAGGAGAGAGGATGTCAAAGAGCCAGAGGCCTCTATACTCCAAGCCTGACAGCCACATCAGATTTTCAATCCTTCCCATAGGGGCAAACATAGGCTCCACGTTATGGGTATTGTGATTGAAGCTTGGAAATGTTACATCACTAGCTCAAGGTCAAATGACTAATATAAGGCAGAGCCTGAGTCTGAACCTAGCATGGCCAAACTTCAAACCCGGGGCTTGTCCTTTGTCTTAGTGGCTTCCAAATGCCAGCCCCTGGGTTTATGCTAGCCTGGCCATACTCAGGACCCACCTGGGCAGTACTGTCAAAATGCCTGGGCCCTAGGCCCCAGGAAATCTAATCCAATAGGTCTGGAATGAGACCTGAGAAACTGTGTTTTTAAAGAAATCTCCTTGACATTTTTCTGCCACCAGACTTGGGAACCATGGCAGTATATAAGTCTCCTAAGCCTTTTTCTCCAGCAATTAATTAATTGATTTCGTGGAAATCTTAGCTCATCTCCCAAATCAAAGTATAATACATCTGTCACTCTTTGGAAATGTATCTGCTCTTTCTATGAACCATGGAAACTATTTTCAACATATTTAAAGTTTCAGCAGTCCTTTAGAAAATGTCCTTGAGCTGGAACTTAGGGGTGCTTCCTTATGTTCTGAAAGTCCATTCTTGGGGCTAATTTATCACCCACAATTATCTTGCTGCAAAACTTTATAGTTTCCTGCAGGGTTCCAGATTTTCCTTACTTCTTGGTGGCTCACCATGCCAGGGCTACCGATGCTCTGGGCAAACTCCCCATCTCTCAGATATTTTTGATTTACTGAGCCTTTGGGGCTTTACTTATTTTAGACGTAGGCCTATGCACATGTTTCAACCAATTTTCTAAAATACACTTCTTCCTAAGACAGCTGTTATTTTGGCTTCTTGCTAAGGATTCTGTTGAGCATCTCTTGGGACCTGAGGTGAAGTTTTTTATATCCGTATACTCTCCAGTTAGAGGTTGTTTTTCCCACCATGTCCAGGTCTCCAAAGCTATTTCTTCCACTCCTTCACCCCTTTTCTGTTAAGGGATCCACAGCTAGACTAAAGCAAGGTTCAGCCAATTATGACCCTGGGGCCAAATCTAGCCTGGCACCTGATTTTTGTAAATAACATTTTATTGGAACACAACCAGCCCCATTCATTTGCCTGTCTATGGCTGCTTTCACGCCACAGTAGCAAAAGTGAGTAGCTCCAAGCAGAAAGAGACCATAAGCCTTCAAAGCCAGAAGTATTTGTTAACTGGCCCTTTACAGAAAAAATTTGCCAATCCCTGAACTAAATGAACATTTCCAGTGAAAATATTTCTAAATTTTCCTCTGACAGAGAGACACCATATATACTTCCAGGGTTGCCTCAAACCACATATGTTATGAGAATTTTGTCGTTTGCCTGTTTTTCTTTATTTTTAATCCATAACTTTAGGGTACAACATTCATATTCTTTTTTCAATCCCATGTTCAGATCACACTGGTTATCAAAGAGGCACTATTAGGACCTAACTATGACAGACAGTCTTGTCAATAAAAGCCACTCTTTAATATATATTGAGTCACCTAGTTACTTGTGTGAGGGTAACGGGTATGGAGAAGACTATGCGAATCTCTATTAATTTGTCATGATTCTCTCCAATTAACCTTTCCTCCATGTACTAAAATGAACCCCAGTTTCACCAATTTGTAACTTGTATTGCTGATAAGAAAAAAGAAAAATTTTTTTCTTTTCATTTTCTCCAAGCTGTCTTGATAACTGGTGATGGTACAAAGTATGTATCTAATAAAACATTGACCCAGGAAAATACGTTTTTAAGGGGAAAAAAAATCTCATTTCTTTCTCTGAAAACAAAAAAAAAAGTGTCTTAAAAGCCTCGTCGTTGTTTTCAAACCGCACAAAGTTACTTCAAAAATCTTGAGATTTGATATTTAATGACTGTAGAAGAGCACCTGGCTTGTAACTAAAATCTGCACCTTGTCTTTATACTAACGATCCAAGTTATTGAATTTAAAAGTGTCAGCGCGCCCTCTTGTGGTGCGTTTCAGTTACTGTTCTTTTTTACCCGTCATTTTGAAGTTCGGTATGAACCCATTAAATTTTTATGTAAGTCACTTTACAAGAGACCACTCTATCTTACATTTCATCTGTGATTGAGTCTTATGGAACAATAATCAATAATACATGCTTGCAGAATGAACTGCTATAATTACACTGGGCTGTAACGAAATATGATTATCACTGTTTGACGTCCACCGTGGGTTCCTAAGAACAGAAATAAACCTGCAACCCATTTTGGTCCATAGACTACTTTGTAGGAGGAAAAAACATAAAGTCTACAACTATCATGTGCTGGCATATCGGGTATTCTAAGGAATTTCTACCTACTCCACTTCCCAATTGGAGGATGTGGCTATATACATAAGTGTAAATATTTTTATTAAAGGGCACATGAAGATTTCCATATATAGAAAAACAAAAAGGCTTTATCGAAGTCAAATCTACATCCCAGTTTCTGGTTCCCTCCTTTCAAGGGGAGTTTTGGGTACCTGTTCTGGACTCTTGACTATGAATTAATTGGTTTGGGCTACCGTCCAAGCTCCAAGGATCCCCTGTGTTATATTTTCGCACTGGTGAGACCAACTACCCATAATGTCTCCTCTGGACTACCTGGGCTTTTTTTGTTGTTATCACTTTTTAAAATATGTCCAAGTCCTACCACTTACTGGAGTAATTGGAAACGCTTGATCAAGTTACTTTTATGTTCTCGGCTTTACTTTCTCATCTGTAAAATGGAGGTGTTAATGATGACAGTGTTCTATAGCTGTCATGAGTATCAAATATGAGGATGAAAGTTAAGGTACCTGTCTTAGGGCTGGGCACATAAGGAGAGATTCGTAACTGTTACCATTAGTATTACTATTAGCTTTCTGAACATATTTGAACACTGTGATTTCTTAATATTCCCCTTCTCTTTTTATCACTCTCCACTTTTTCAGTATATTTTTGGTCTGTTTTATTAAAATTTTTGTTTATGTTTGCCTTTGCTTACTGTGTGGCAATGGAAAAGTTAGATTTAAAAGTGGGGGTTCAGGCACCTGGGGTGGCTTAGTCGGTTAAGCATCTGCCTTTGGCTCAGGTTGTGATCCCAGAGTCTTGGGACTGAGCCCTGCATCACGCTCCCTGCTTAGCGAGGAGTCTGCTTCTCCCTCTGCCCCTCACCCTGCTCGTGCACCTTCTCTCTCTCAAATAAATAAAATCTTTAAAACACCCCCCCCCCCAAAATAATACTGTGGGTTCTTGGGGCACCTGCTGTCTCGGTCTGTGGAGCATGTAACTCTTGATCTTGGAGTCAGGAGTTCAAGCTCCATGTTGGAGGTAGAGATAATTAAAAAAAAAAAAAAATGTGAGTCCTTGTTTCAGAGCCCTGCATTTCAATTGACTTGTCGCTGTCTCTAACACATTAAGACTGCATCGCAGGGCCAATACCTAGAAAGGTGAATGTCGGAATAGCTCGGTGCTACTCAGGTATAAATCTTTTCGGATGCTCTTTTTATTGGAGAGCTGAAAAAGGCCTTTTGACAAGATGTTTTAAAAGCATAGAGCACAATATAATGAAGTACTTACTGTTTGTCTTTTCAGTGGTCAGGAGATTCTTCTGCATTTATCTGTAAGTTTCTAATGCAAGTTGCCTTTGTGGAAAAAACAAATCTCCCCACATCATGGATCTGTCTATATTAGAAGAATAAACATAGAATATGGTATGTTACTAGACAGAACAGATGCTCCAGCTATTGAGGGTATATTTTTTGTCCACGGTTTCATTAAACATCAAGAGTGACTTTCTAGGACAGCTCCAGCTGAAAAGTATTTATTTTAAAGATGTTTATTGATTGATTGATTTGAGAGACAGAGAGAGCACATTTGCGAGACAGGGGAGGGGCAGAGTCAGAGGGAGAAGCAGACTCCCCGCTGGGCAGGGAGCCAGATGCGGGGCTCACCCCACCACCCTGAGATCATAACCTGAGCTGAAATTGAGAGCTGGACGCTCAACCTACTGAGCCACCCAGGTGCCTCCAAAAGTACTGATTTTAGAACCTTTATGTTTTGTGTCCCCTGCACTGCTATGCCATCATGTCAAGGTCCTTACACTCACAATTAGTGCTTAAACATGCTCGAGTCTTCTTGCACAACTCGCGTTTGGGGGTATCTCAATCTCCTCATTAGGTGTAGCAACCCTAAGACATGCTGAAAAGAGGGAGAGGGAGCAGGGAAGAGAGAGATCCTTTTCAATTAAGAAACTCCAGATAGTATTTTTTTTTAAAGATTTTATTTATTTATTTGTCAGAGAGAGAGCACAAGCAGGGGAGCGGCAGGCAGAGGGAGAAGCAGGCTCCCAGCTGAGCAAGGAGCCCGATGTGGGACTCGAGCCCAGGACCCTGGATCATGACCTGAGCTGAGGGCAGACACTTAACTGACTGAGCCACCCAGGCATTCCCAGATAGTATTTAATAAAGCAGATTTTTACCTATGCCCTCCCTGTTATCCACGATTGTTTGTTACCCAGGAATGAAATGTTGAGTTGCAAGGTATGATCACTATAGTAACCAGAAGGGGACTGGAACGTTGAAAACGTGGGTAGATGTTAAATTTAGATCAAAGTGAGTAAATGTCACATTATCAATCCTGTTCCTGTAGGGGCTAATTTTCTTCAACAGATTTTCCTTATATATCACATGAAAGGCCCTTTTTTCTCCTTTGTGCCAATTTTCAAAACCATTTAAATTAGCACATTTTTTTTTCCCTTTTGGTTTGTTTTCAGCAATCACTGGTTTTGGTTTTTCAAACTGTAACTTAAAATAACCATATCCCAATGCTATTTAGCTTTCAGTGGATGACAAATAATACAAATGTCTTATGTTTTCTGGATACACACTTTTAAGTGATTTTTTTTTTTAACATCAGAAATGGACCATCTGACCTGCATTGTGACTGTTGGCTGTAAATCATTCATAGTTGACGTGTTGTAGGCTTTTAGCGCTTGTTGTGGTGTTAAATTCCCTACCCACAAACAAACAGCCTTCAAACTACTCAGATGAGATCAAACAGTTGATGGCATTTATATTTTTCTAGGCATCATAAAGAAGGATTCAATCCCACAAAATTAAATGCCTTTAGGGGAAAAAAAGTGACTACGTGGATATTTGACATCAAAGACAGAAATATCTTTCCATTCAGTGTTCCCAAATCCAAGCAGCTTTTTTCATTTTTTAAAAATTTTATTTATTTATTTATTTATTTATTTATTCATTCATTTATTTATTTTTTCTCCCTTCCCTTTCCCTCTTGGCTCTCTGAATTATAATTAGGAACTTGGAGGGTAGATTTGACCTTCCCTTGTGCTCTTATTTTGATAATATACCAAGTCTAATGGAGGATTAGATCCATTAGATCCATTAGATCTGCTTCTTCACAAATGATCGATTCTGTTTCTTTGGTGTTCCTGACACAGTTCTGTAGCGTATTGGCAACTGTCTTATCAACAGTAAACTCCTGAAGGACTGTGATCCACGCAGTGCAAAAACACATGTTGTTAGTTACGTGTCTTTCTTTGTCCATCACCTACTGTTGTCTAAAAATAATGGCTGCTCATGACCCAGCTTTTTACTAACACTCAGGAGAAGTTGGCCTTCCTTGGATCATGTCTCTGGAAGAGCCAGGTGAAGGGCTGTATCATGGAAGACTGTAACATGCTTCTAACTAGACCGCCCCCCCCAATATAGCGAGCATCTGCCACTGGTCAGGACTGAGGAGCAGGTGCACTGTTTCCAGGGTTCAGCATGAGCAGCTAGATGCAGTTCATCATCAAATACATCCTCCCTTTCTTCTGCCAAAATTCCAAGAAGAAGGCACAGTTCATTACCAAAGAGAACCCTACTAGTAACTAGTCCAGACACACAAGAAGGCCAAAGGATGTCCGCAAGTGAAATATTTATTTTCCAATGAGCTGCCTGATAGTCTTTACAGAGTCTTTCTTGACTGGGAGCCTGGGAATCTCTTTCCTCTGCAATCTCCTTTCTCTCCCCAGTGATGCCTAACCCCCTCCCTGGAGTGCTGGCTACATCTTGAGAGTAAAGTAGGCAGTACGATTCCTTCAGGTCATGATGACCATTTTTCCTAGACAACCCATCTCCATCATACCTGCAGTGTCTTGTAGAGAGAGGCTTGTAAGAAGAGGCTGAGGCATTTCTCTAATTCTTCGGATTAGAGCATTTAAAATAAAAATAGACCCTGGGGCGTCTGGCTGGCTCAGTCAGTGGAGAATGTGACTCTTGATCTCAGGGTTGTAGGTTCGAGCCCCACATTGGGCATAGAGATTACTTAAAAATAAAATCTTAAGGGGCACCTGGGTGGCTCAGCAAGTTAAGCATCTGCCTTCAGCTCAGTTCATGAACCCAGAGTCCTGGAATAGAGCCCCCCTCAGCTCCTTGCTCAGCGGGGAGCCTGTTTCTCCCTCTCCCTCTCCCTTTCTCTCTCACTCTCTCTCAAACAAATAAATAAAATATTTAAAATACGTAAATTAAAATCTTAAAAATAAAATAGAAATAAACTTTTCCTTATGACATTGACTATTACAGCATAACATATTTAATATGCTTTAAATTTGAGTCTCTATTACAAAAATCCCCTCATCAGAGATGAAGAAAGAAGATTATATATATAATATACATTATATATATGTATATATATAACATACATTATATATATATGTATATATATAACCTCCATTCAAAAAATCCAAACATAAATTTGTACTTTCTTTGAACCAGGAATTGTAGGGAGTACAGAAATGAATAATTCATAGGCACAATCTCAGTGTCTGTGAATTCAGAAATTAACTGGGGGTGGGGTGGAGGTGGTAAAGAGACATATAAAAAGTTAATGGCAGTGCAGTCCTGTAAGAACTTGCATCTAGAGATGAACAAAGTGTGGTGTTTACATCGAGGAAGATCCACTCTGGGTTAAGTTGGAGGCAGGCATAAGAACACAAAAGAAAGGGGCGCCTGGGTGGCTCAGTCGTTAAGCGTCTGCCTTCGGCTCAGGGCGTGATCCCAGAGTCCAGGGATCAAGCCCCACATCAGGCTCCTCCGCTGGGAGCCTGCTTCTTCCTCTCCCACTCCCCCTGCTTGTATTCCCTCTCTTGCTGGCTGTCTCTCTCTGGCAAATAAACAAATAAAATCTTTAAAAAAAAATTCCTATTAAAAAAAAAAAAAGAACACAAAAGAAAGCACCACATACCTTGGCTAATGTTCCTGAATTTAGTCTTCACAGAGCCCTTTCCGAGGAAACCTGTGCCATTTTACACAGAGGTTCTCATTCCACACCTGGTGCTTAACTACAATGAAAAAGACACAGCCACAGAATGCCAAGAGCAGAGATGCCAAGAGGAAGAGGTGACACAGGTCTGAATAAAGTTCAAGATGCTCAGACCACTGTAGGGTTATTAGTTGGCTAGGGCTGCCATAACAATGTACCATGACAGAATGGCTTACACAACAGCAAGTTATTTCCTCCTAGTTCTGGAGGCTAGAAGTCTAAGATCAAGGCGTTGGTGGGTTTGGTTTCTTCTAAAGGCTTTTCTCCTTGGCTTATAGATGGCTGTCTTCCTCTGGTGTCTTCACATGGTCCTCCCTCTGTGTGTGTGTGTTCTGTCTTTTAACCTCCTCTTTTTATAAAGACACCACAAATGATCTCATTTTACCTTAATCATCTCTTTAAGGGACCTATCTCGAATTACTGTCACATTCTTAGGTACTGGAGGGGTTAGGATTTGATGAAGATTCTCACCTTGACCAAACTTTGGTCAGGCTCTTCTGAGCTCTCTTTTTCACTAGGCTTGACCTTGGGCTCCCATGTCCTTCCTTGTAGACTATTTCTAGCAAGAATCCTGCTTAGTCAGTTTAACAAGAAACTCCCATCTTTGATATCTGATCACCCTCAATATCTGATCGGGTTCCTCGTCATCCACCTTCCCCCGATGATATCTAATCACCCTGGCCTAACTTCAGCAAGAATCCTGTCCGGTTAGTTTAGACAGAATCCTCCCTTACCTATAATATTTCCTCTTAGTAATTTTCTGTCCACTGATCCCCATTCCTGCTTTGTGGCTACAAATTTCCATTTTTCTTTACATTTGAAGTTGAGCCCAATCTCTCTCCTCTACTACACCCTCCCCATTGTCCTGGCCCCTATACCTATTGTGATAGTCCCCTGAATAAATTCTGCTTTAGTATTTCTTAACAAAGGAGTGATTTGAATGAATAATGAACAAATAATTTTCTCTTAACAGACTTCAACGTATTAACTTTGGAGGGGACAAAATTCAGCCCATAACATAGGGTCTCAAAACTATGGGGAAGATATAGTAAGGCAGTTCCAGCTATGAATTCCTCCTTCAGGAAGAGGGGGAGGACAGAAAGGAGAGAGAGAGAGGGGGGAAGGGGGAGAGGGAGAGAGAGGGAGGGGGAGAGGGAGAAGGAGGGAGGGAGAGAGAGAAGGTTCTTAGTTTTTTCAGAGTTCTCTAGGAAGACATCAATTGGGGGGGGCAACCTGAAGCTCTGCATTAGGGAGTAAGGAGGGGAGAATGGGACAAAGTGTCTTTCTATGGGACCACATTTCTGTGTGGTTTAAGAAAAATAAGCTCAAGGGAAAAACAAAACAAAAGAATGCTGTGACATTCTGCCATATGTATCTCATGGCAATTTAAACTCCCACTACTATTCCGCCACCAAAAAAGCATTTTTATAATTATTATCAGTTATTGATTGCCTACTAGTTTAGCCCAACAGAGAAGTTAAGGGCAAGAGCCCTAGAGTCAGACAATCTTGCATTTGAGTTCCAGCTCTACCACTTACCATGTGACCATGAACAATTCAACTTCTCTGTGCTTCATTTTTTCATCTGGAAAATTTGAATGACTGTGTCTTCCTCAGAGGGCTCTAGTGAGGGTTACATGAGATAGTAAAGATTATTGTCATTTATTATTAATATATTTCAGGGACTTTATACAGTAGGTATTTAATATATTTTATCTATTTTAATCTTCTACAAAAATCCTTTGAGGTATATATATCATCAGCCCCATAGCCTCCTAGTATCTCACCTATCCCTGCTGTCACTGCAGACAATTTCCATGAGGAGATTCATGAAAGATTTGTTCCCTAAAACGGATGGTAAGAGACGCTTCAAGATCAGCTCCTTCCTCTCCTTTTGGATAGTACATTCTATTGAGTCGCTGCTCTTCTGGCACAGTTCCTATGACAACCTCTCTCTGGCATATTTTTCTGCTCAGCCATAGTACTTGTGGCTCTTCTGGTTACAAGGGGAAAAAAAAAGAAGAAGAAGAAGAAGAAAGAAAAGAAAAAAATCCATCAAATAAAGCCTTACACAAAGGGCTTTGTTAATGGGGAATCTCATAAAGGAGCCATGATGCTACATCAACCAAGGCAGTAAATTGCTTTAAACTGTTTTTGTTTAAATGTTATAAAGCCCATATACACTCACTCTCTCCAGCACAATAATTGAGGACACATACAATTAGATCTCATAGCTACCAGTACAGAGCAAAGCAGAAGTACAGTTTCACTTTGATGTTGGAGCTTTTAAAAAATCTGTTTCTTGATATTTCTTTCGGTTTTACTGTCGGCTGTAACTTGCTTTACAATACTGTGGTATATAAACATTAGGAACTCTGTGTGAGCAATTTAACTCTAATCTACCTACACCCTAGGGATCAATTAGCATATGACATGGCCAAATAGAATTAACACCCTAAGAAATGGCCAGGTGGCATTCAAAAGTATTTTTGTCAAAATCAACTTCAGGGGTGCCTGGGTGGCTCAGTTGGTTAAAGGTCTGCCTTTGGCTCAGGTCATGATTTCATGATTTCAGGGTTCTGGGATCGAGCCCTGTGTTGGGCTCCCCATTTAGTGAGGGTCTGCTTCTCCCTCTTGCTCTCCCCCTGTTCATGGTCTCTCTCTCAAATAAAAAAAAAAAAAATCATTAAATAAAAATCAACTTCATAAGTTTTATTATTGAGTGTGTTAGAAAGAATTTCTAATTGGCAAAATTAGTGGAGTTTAAGTTATGTGATCGTTAGGAGGTGGGCATCTCCATCTTTGCAGGAACAACGTATATACAAGTATCTATCCTGGTCATTAGTTCATACTAGGGGGACAGTTCATACCAAAGGTGCATATGGTGCTGCACCTCTCCCATCAGTGGATGATCCTGTCATCTGATGTGACCAAAAGACCTGACCCTCCCTCCAGCAGAATATGCCTGTCTTCATCTTGAAGACAGCCTTTCATGTAGAGACTGGTCATTGGGTCACGGTTGAGACTGATAATATTCCAAGTATACACAGACTGTATGATTGTTTTGTGTCTGCTTACCAGCTAATATTTGTTTGCTTGGAATAACATGGTCCGAAATGTGCTTTTGCTACAACTGCCTGGTAAAAAGGTGGTGGGTTGGAAACCCAGAGCTGATACCCACGGTAACTAGTGGAGAGTTCTGATAAAGTTCAAAATTACCTGACCTTCGTGGAACAGAAAACTGGGTCACATTGATTCAAATTCTCATACTCTATTCTGCAACACATACCTTATAATAATCCTGTTTACCTGAATTTCCTCCTGCCACACAGTTATTCGTCTTCACTGATAGGCTAATTGATCTTTATGCAAGTGTAGTCTACTGGTCAGAATATCCAGGCAATGTAGGAATGCTCTTGTTTACATAACCATCATTCAGATATTAAGTTGTGAATCCTCATGCTAGCTCCCAGATTTTTTTTTTCCCCTTCTTAATAGACTTTATTTTTTAGAGTAGTTTTAGGTTCATTACCTTCTCACATACACACACAACCCCCCTTACTATCAACATCCCCCACTGGATTGGCCTATTTATTACAACTGGTGAACCTACATTGACACATCATTATCACCTAAAATCCATAGTATACATTAGGGTTCACTCCTGGTGTCGTATATATAAAAATATTTTTTAAGTAGGTTCCCCACCAGCACAGAGCCCAATGCAGGCCTTGAACTCACAACCCTTAGATCAAGACTTGGGTTGAGATCATGAGTCAGATGCTTAACTGGGTGTCTTGTATTCTATGGATTTTGACAAATGTATAATAACATGTATCCACCATATCAGTATCATACAGAGTAGTTTCAATCACCTAAAAATCCTGTGTTCTGCTTCTTCATTCTCCCTTTCTCTTACTCCTTGGCAACCACTGATCTTTTTTTGTCTTGATAGTTTTGCCTTTTCCAAAATGTCATATAGTAGGAATTACACAGTATGTAGCCTTCTCAGGTTGGCTTCTTTCACTTACTAGTATGCATTTAAGGTTCCCCCCTATCTCTTCATAGCTTGATAACTCATTCCATTTTACTGCTGAATAATATTCCATTGGCTGGATGGACCACAGTTTATCCATTCACCTATGAAAGGACATCTTGCTTGTTTGGTTCCAAGTTTGGGCAATTATGAAGAAAGCTGCTATAAATATTCACGTGCAGGTTTTTGTATAGATATAAATTTTCAACTCCTTTGGGTAAATACTAAGGAGTGTTATTGCTGAATCATATAGTAAGGGTATGATTAGTTTTATAAGAAACTGCCAAACTATCTTCCAAGATGACTGGGCCATTTTGCATTCCCACCAGAAATGAATGAGAGAGTTCCTGTTGCTCTATATTCTCACCAGCATTTGTTCATTGTCAGTGTTCTGGATTTTGGCCATTCTGATATGTGTATAGGTGTAGCTCATTAGTGTTTTGTTTTTTTTTTAAGATTTTATTTATTTATTTAACAGAGATAGAGACAGCCAGCGAGAGAGGGAACACAGCAGGGGGAGTGGGAGAGGAAGAAGCAGGCTCCTAGTGGAGGAGCCTGACGTGGGGCTCGATCCCGTAACGCCGGGATCACGCCCTGAGCCGAAGGCAGATGCTTAACCGCTGTGCCACCCAGGAGCCCCTCGTTAGTGTTTTAATTTACATTTCCCTAATGACACATGAAGTAGAGCATCTTTTCATATGCTTATTTGCTGACTGTATATCTTTTTTGGTGAGATGTCTTTCAGGTCTTCTTAAATCAGGTTGTTCATTTTCTTATTGCTGAGTTTTAAAAGTTCTTTGTATATTTCAGATAATAGTCTTTTTCCAGATACTTCTTTTGTAAAGATTTTCTCCCAGTCTATGGCTTGTCTTGACAGTCTTTGACCAGACTCATTTTTAATGCAGCAAAAACATGTATATTTGTGCATTGGATTTATTCACTCTTTTATTCATTCAACATGTATTTATTAAGCACTTGCTAAGTATGAGGCACTGTGCCAGGCATGCAGAAGGCAGGGGTAACCAACACATAGACATTGGGTTGCTTTTGCCTCTAAGCCATAACAACTCACATTTTAAATCCTAAAACTTGCATTGCACCCTTTGTGATTTATCCTCTGAAATACTGTGGAGCCTGTCCTCTCCTCTTTATTCCCACCAACTACCCTAATTATTCTCCTTATTATGGTAGATATTCACAACTAACTTGTCTCATTTTTCAATGAGAAAAATTCCTTCCAATTCCTCCTCTCTGTAGGTGACAATCATCCTTCTAAAATTTAAATGCAATCAGGTCATATTTTTGGTTAAAAAAGCATGTATGACCTACAACTGGAATGGGCATCAGTTTCATTCTACAACATTGGATAAGAAACATCATTTCTCTTAACTTCTCTAAAATAGTCAAGTTATGCTGAGCAATCTTCTACTTAGTTGGTGAGAAAGTCAGTTTCGGTCTTTTGATCAGGCTCATTCTTTCCACCAAGAAGTTTTTGAAATTTACAAGGATCTCACACACTACATTTAAGAATGGGCCCTCTGGTCTTAGTCTACAATGCTCATTACTGACCTTCACCTTGACTGTATCCAGATGGTCCTATGAAAGTAGGTAATGTCAAGTCTAGCTCTTCAGAGAAAGAGTTTTTGCCCAGCAATATAAAAGCCTCTGAAATGGGGACACCTAGGTGGCTCAGTTGTTTAAGTGTCTGCTTCAGCTCAGGTCATGATCTCAGGGTCCTGGGATTGAGCCCTCCCCACCCCTGCTCATGCTCTCTCTCAAATAAATAAATAAAATCTTTTTTTTAAGATTTTATTTTTATTTATTTGAAGAGATAGAGACAGCCAGCGAGAGAGGGAACACAAGCAGGGGGAATGGGAGAGGAAGAAGCAGGCTCATAGTGGAGGAGCCTGATGTGGGGCTCGATCCCAGAATACCGGGATCACGCCCTGAGCCGAAGGCAGACGCTTAACTGCTGTGCCACCCAGGCGCCCCAAATAAATAAAATCTTTAAAAAAAAAATTTTTTTTAAGCCTCTGAAACAAGAAAAAACAAAAGTTAATCACCTTCTCTGTTGGGAGAAAATAAAAATACATAAAACAAGAGAAACAAAAACTCTAGCTAGTATTTCACATTATCCTGCCTCATGGAGAGAACCCAAACCTATGTCTATAGTGTTGCTAATGAGACATATCTGCACTTCCCAATTTCACCTACATCCCAAAGTGTCCTGGAGCAGGTTCACATCAGCTTATAAGAGCCAAGTGTTAAACTTTCAGGAATGTTGTGAGCCAGTTGTTTAACACAGCTATTATTAAAAATTAAATTATATAAATCTCACTCCCTCTTCCCTCCCACCTCCCTAAAGAGTCTTCCCATCCCCATCTGAGCTCCCAAAACACTTTAAAAGTACTTGTATTACAATGAATCTGACATTGTTCCTAATTGTTGTTTTCAGTAAAATATCCCCCAGACTATGAGCTTGTCAATAAGATTTTTTATTTGTATTTGTCTCCCCTGGTCCTAGTAGAGCGCCTGGCACATGGCAGGAATTCAATAACTGGTGACTGAGTGAGGGAATGACTAGGAGGTTAAATCTGTTCCCTTCCTGATATGCTGGGATCAGCCCTCTATCCAGCAGCATTCAGTTTTCTAGATCAAGCCCTGAATGCAGAGGAACCCGAGTCCTTCCATTCTTGAATCAGTCACCACAGGGAAAGACTGGTTTCCCTCGACAAGAGATGTGACTTTCATTCTCCAAGGCTTTTACTCTGGGGGAGGGTTAAAGTGCAGAAGAAACACAAGTAGTAAAAAACCAAGAAACTTTAACAGTTCCCTGAGGTACAGAAAGCTGATTAGAAGCACCACATCCATAGCTAAGGCCCATGTGGCTGGTTGGTAAACCAGTGCAGGGCTCTCTTCAGCCCAATCAATATTTTGGAGGCAGGAAGTGGATTTGGTAAAAACTATGGGCATGGCTGATGTGGTAGCATTTTTGGGTGGGTTGACAGATGGACAAATGGGTCAGGAGGATTGTTCACTGCATAGATACACCTGGGAAATATTCCTTTCATCCTTTAGAAAGAGTGTGATGAACATTTTGGAAAATTCATGATAGAAATGTGTCAAAGACCAAAAAACAAAGATTGAAAATGATCGCTTTTGATTTTAGACTATGCAACCCCAAGTACAGAACTGCTTGACCTAATTTCTGATTCCACAAACAGCTTTAGGGAAATTGTCATTGCTTTGCCCTAGTCTTCCCAGAACAAGAACCAAACGTCCCTGAGGATACCAAATGACACCACCCCACCACCACCAAGCTGGCACCGGCAAAGACGTAGGCTATTTGCAGAGAGCGCGCCGCCTCTGCTGTGAGTGGGCAGTAAACTACCAGGGAGATTCATGCTGCCTGCCTGGAGACCGGGTTGCTAGGTGCCTCTGAAGTAGTGAGATCGAGAGGTGTACAATATTTCCCCCACACTTCTTATTTTACACTGTGACGGTTGTAGCCTGGAAACAGAAGTAAAGAATAGCATCTATAGTGTTAGGAATAATGGCCAGCCAAGTGCCCTGTTGGGCAGAAGGAACAGGGTTGAGGCTTTTATCAGGAGTAGAAGGAATAAAGTAATGTGATTTGGTTTCATCATAATTGCTTAAGCAGCCTGGGTGAGAACTAATTGTGAGTTCATCTGGCTCCAGAGAAACCCCACCTCTTCCCTTCTCCAGAATGGTACTAAAATATCAGCATTGCATCACCAGAAATCACTCCCATTGGTGGCCTTTCTTAAGGAGACCAGCATGCTCTGTCTCTCTGAAAGCCACTGGAATCTGTATAGACCTAGGAATTTATATCTTTCCAAGACAAATAAAATATTCCTGGCACTCACTTGTCACTTGAAAACTCAGAGTCCTTGCCCATTATTATATCATAGAGGAAGTATTGTTTTAAAAATGTGGGAGTGATGAAATGCAGAGAAGGAAATGAAAGGACAAGTTATAGGCTCTACATCACTACTCAGCCCTGCCATTGTTGGACTCAGGAAGTCCTGGGTTTCAAAACCAGGCTGTTCACTGATAATATCTTGACACTCTTGGGCTCTCTCATAGGCTCCTGTGGCCCTAAAGAGACAAGTACTTTTGCTCAGAAAGTTGGTTACTTAATTCTCCAAAGAGCAGAGCTAGCATTGGAAGTCACCAGCTAGGACTTGAATTTCATCTAGGTTAGTAGTCCGAATTACAAATCTGGGTGAAAGCTAAGTAATACTGCTATAATATGCTTATTTGGATTTTATGTGAAATCTTGAGAATGAGGTGAGTTGATATATAGTAGTAGAAAGAATATGGATTCAAATCCTGGGTTCAATCTGGGTTCAAACACAGACTTTGATGTTTATGAACTTAGGCAAGTTACTTACTTTCTCTGAGGGTCAGATTCCACTGAGAAATTAGGTAAGAATATCAGTTCCCTTGCAAGATCTATGCAGGATAAGAAATAATAATGTGAAGTACCTCCATGGCACTTGGAACAGAGGATGTACAAGATAAATGGTAGCACATGTCACACTCTGTCTTGTGGTAAAAGAGCCTAATCTGAGTGGTTTTACGTGTGTGACACTGTGGAGGTTACAAAGACATTTCCAGCATGACTCTTGTCTTCTGAAGTAATAACTATTAACGATCCGGTT
>NW_024426552.1:24900512-25033536 GCF_017311325.1 Ursus maritimus
GGGGGGGGGGGGGGACTAGGGGCAAAGGGGGAGTAAGGCCCATCTGAAACAAGCAGCAACCAAACACTATAGACTTAGATTCTTAACTGCAAGGTACAAAGGCAGAGTAAGAGTTTATAAAAAAGGGAGAACAATGAGGGTGGGGTGATAGCTGTAAGCACTAAACAGAAAAACAAACACAAGTGTGATTTGTCAACCACTAAGATTTACACAGAAATCAAACTGTAGATTTAACAAAAGCAGACCAATCCACTGAGAAGAGGTTCATTTTAGCACGCAAAGACATGCTAGCAAAACCAGCCAGCTCTGGTTGCTAATGCCCCAATGTAACAATCTTGAAGAAGACTGGAGCACTTTGAAAGTTCTAAGCATGGACCTTAAGTGGCCTCACCTGTGGTGAATGGAGATGAGTGACCACCTTTATTTTTCAAGGAAAGTCAGTTTACAGTTAGAAAATGAGGAGCAGAGGGGGCGCCTGGGTGGCTCAGTCGTTAAGCATTTGCCTTTGGCTCAGGGCGGGATCCCAGCGTTCTGGGATCGAGCCCCACATCAGGCTCCTCTGCTGGAAGCCTGCTTACTTTCCCACTCCCCCTGCTTGTGTTCCCTCTCTCACTGGCTGTCTCTATCTCTGTCAAATAAATAAATAAAATCTTTAAAAAAAGAAAATGAGGAGCAGAAATAAATCATCGAACTCCATAAAAGGTCCAAACCAAAGTAAATTTTAAAACATATCACTTTATATAGTTAAATGGCTTACTCTACCCATGACTCTGCTGATCTCCCTTGTCGTATATTCTTTTAAATATATGTTGGGCATATGCCCAATTCCATAAACATGTATGAACAATAAATAGTACTTTATTTTCTGAAAATCATGGTAATCTGAATCTGCACCCCCACAAAAATCAAACCATCATTGCTGACCTATCCACCCCACGCCCCGCTGTTTAGTGGGAGACAAGGAAAGAAAATGCAACAGTACTAATGAGGTTATACCCATGCTTTGTATTTTATTTTATTTTATTTATTTATTTTTTTAAAGATTTTATTTATTTATCCGACAGAGATAGAGACAGCCAGCGAGAGAGGGAACACAAGGAGGGGGAGTGGGAGAGGAAGAAGCAGGCTCATAGCGGAAGAGCCTGATGTGGGGCTCGATCCCACAACGCCGGGATCACGCCCTGAGCCGAAGGCAGACGCTTAACCGCTGTGCCACCCAGGCGCCCCCATGCTTTGTATTTTAGACAGATTTGTCTAAATACCATATGAACTTGAATATAAATGATGCTTTCTCCAAAAATTATTCCAAAGGAATTGCCTTGTATTTGAGTCTTTACAAAGTCTTTCCTGTTCTAGGAGGCATATTTCTGAATAGATGGTATAGTTTTTCCCAAATTTTTTCTTAGAGATAAAAATCTACCTAATATTTGAACCTGTACAATGTCTCTCCTGTTATGAGAGACCTCTTCAATTATCCTGATTCAGTCTCAATCAGTGGCAGTTTAAAATGCTTGTAGAAGTCAGCTGATGAAGTTGATTTTAAAAAAAAAAAGGAAGCAAAAATATTTTCCAAATTTGAAATTATTTCTGGAGGTATGAATTCTATGTAATCCTTTTCCCCAAATTCATATGTTGAAATCCTACCCCTCCAAGTGATGATATTAGGAGGTGGGGCATTTTGGAGGTGATTAGGTCATGAGCGTAGAGCCTTTCATCAGTGGGATTAGTGTTCTCACCAAACACCAAATCTGCCAGGACCTTGGTCTTAGACTTTCCAACCTCCAGAACCACGAGAAATAAATGTTGGTTGTTTAAGCCAGTCTATAGTACTTTTGTTATAGCAAAAGTTATATTCAGTTATATGTTTAAGCCAGTCTGTAGTACTTTTGTTATAGCAAAAGTTATATTCAGTTATAGCTGAATAGACAAAGATAACCCACATATGAAATAAACCAATTGTGGAGTAGACATGATGAGTGAAAATATACATTTGTTTATATTTTTCTGAGACCCCACTAAAACGTGGTAAATGTTTTTTTCAAGACATCAAATCATAAGGACAAAGAATGAGGAAAGACAGGACATCAAAATTTGCAAGTAGGGACGATTAATGAAAGTTAACTGATGTACCAGATCGGACAGTGCTGGGTCCCAAGATGGTGGCAGGAAAGCTGAGAAGCACTGGGGCACCTGGCTGGCTCAGTCGGAAGAGCATGTGACTCTTGATCCTGGGGTTGTGACTTTGAGCCCCATATGGGGTGTAGAGATTACTTAAATAAATAAAACTTTAAAAAAAGCTGACTAGCATTGATTACAAACAAGTTTTGGGAACCGATGGCACTGGACAGCTCTGGAAGTAGGACTGAAGGTAGAGCAAAATATAAGACGCAGAGCCTCAAATCCCATATTTGGGGATGCCTGGGTGGCACAGCTGGTTTAAGTGTCCAATTCTTGGTTTTACCTCAGGGTTGTGAGATTGAGCCCTGCATCAGGCTTGGTACTCAGCTCAGAGTCTGAGATTCTCTTTCTCTTCTTCTCCCCTCCCCTACCCTGCTCACACACGCTCTCTCTCTCTCAAATATTTTTAAAAATTCCCTATTTACCCAAAACAAACACAAAGCCTAGAAGTTTATTTTCTAGCAAAACTAAGCCAGAGAATCCTGGGAGAGTTGGGGGGCTGCAATACTAAATAGAAAATTAAGAACAGGTGGATGTTGGCATATTGCGAATGAAAATTCATCCCCGCCCCTAGTCCTCTATCTCTGCCTGGCTCTCAGAATGGTAGCAATCAAAGCTGAACCTTCCAGGAAAAAGTTCAAAGTTCTTTCTCTAATGAATCCAACCCAATTCGCTAAGAAAAAAAATGAAAGAGAAACCATAGGCCTGTATTATTGTCCAATATAGTAGCCACTAGCCACTTGTAATGATTTACATTAAAACTTTGATTAATTAAATTAAGTAAAATTTAAGCATCAGTTCCTCAGTTGCACTGCCACATTTCATGCAGCGGACACATATGGTTAGTGGTTAGGATACGGGACAGTGTACATGCAGAACACATCCATCATCGAATAAAATTATATTAGATAGTGCTCTTCTAAACAGATCTCCCTACAGCGAAGCCAACAATCTCCACTACCACATTCTAAGTGTGCCACACTTTTAAATATGTGCAAATACAAAGGACCACCAGATACCTAAGACATCTTTAATACAAAAAACAGAGTCACAGTATAAGCAAACTGGAAGAACCAGACAATACAGAGAGAAGAAAACATTACTAATATCTTCATGGAGGGAAGAGAAGATCCTGTTTCAATGAAACAAGTATAGCTGTTTTAAAAAAATTAGTAAGCACATATAAGGAACTAGAAATTTTTTTTTTTTTTAAAGATTTTATTTATTTATTCGACAGAGAGAGACAGCCAGCGAGAGAGGGAACACAAGCAGGGGGAGTGGGAGAGGAAGAAGCAGGCTCATAGCGGAAGAGCCTGATGTGGGACTCGATCCAGTAACGCCGGAATCACGCCCTGAGCCGAAGGCAGACGCTTTAACCGCTGTGCCACCCAGGCACCCCAAGAAACTAGAAATTTTAAAAATACAATGGCATAACTGAAAAACTCAATAAAAGTGTTAGAAGATAAAAGTGGAGAAATCTCTCAGAAAGCAGGCCAAAAAAGATAAAGAATGGAAAAGAGGAGAAAAAAATGAGAAAATTAGAGGATAAGTTCACAAGTTCAACATTCAGACGAAAGGACTTCCCAAGAAACAGGACAGAGAAAATGAGGGGAGAAAGTTACTTATGAAACATTTCAAGTGTATTTCCCAGAACAGAGTGACCTAAGTATGCAGACTACAAGAGAACCCAGAGTACCCAGGCAATAGCTGAGAATAAACCACACCAAAGTCATGTCATTGTGAAATCTTAAAACATGGAGACAAAGGCAAGGTTCTGGGTGGGGGCTGGGGAGCAGATGGTCACCTAAAAAGATGGAGAATGTGAGTAGCTTTGGATTTTTTCAACAGCACACTGGAAGTAGAAGAGCAACACCTTAAAAATTCTGGGGAAAAATATTTCTCAACATAGATGTCTCTATTCAGCCAAACTATCAATGAAGTGTGACGTAAAATAAGATGTTTTCAGACATTCAGGGGATCAAAAATATTGTATCACCTGCACCCTCTTTCAGATAGCCACTTAAAGACTATGCTTCACAGTGGGTAAACCAAAAACAAGGAAAACATGAGACCCTGGAAACAGGAATTCTATAGGGGAGAAAGGCAGAAGAAATTATAGAACCCTTGTTGAGAACTCCTCCAGGGTCACAGGTGTGGGGAGGGGCATATGCAATGCCAGAATACCTCATGTATCTGTACATACGAAGAAGAGATTTAAGCAACTGGCAGATAATTTCTTTCTTTCTTTTAAGATTTTACTTATTTATTTTAGAGAGGAAGGGGAGAGAGAGTGAGAAAGTGAGCATAAGCGGGGGTGGGAAGGAAGGTTTTTGGGGGGCGGGGCAGAAGGAGAGAGAAAATCCCAAGTCCACTCTGTGCTGGGTACTGGGGGCAGAGCCCCATGCAGGGGTCGATCCCACAACACGAAGATCATGACCTGAGCCGAAATCAAGAGTCAGAGGCTTAACCGACTGAGCCACCCAGGTCTGCAAAGCAACTGGCTGAGAGTTTCAATTAGAAATACATAGAAAACTAATTTTTTAAAAATTTGAGGACAACTATTTAATCCAGGGAAAATACATTTGTGAGTGGGAGGAATAATCATACTTGTATAAATCATTGCGTTCTACAAGGCATAGCTGTGAATAGCATTTATCATCATTATAATAATGCAATAATTTTGCTCTAACCCAAATTATGAAATAACTATAGTAGACAGATGGGGAGCAAAAAAAAAAAGGGGGAAAAAAAAAAAAAAAAAAAAAAAAAAAGCATGTGATAGAGTAGGGTATAAACAGGAGGACTAAAGAAAAACCATCTTCCAAAATGGGATGTATTAATAGATAATGACTGAAATTTAAAAAAAATCAAGAATAAAAATATTATTTACAAACAGAAAGGTCAGTCATATACCCAAGAAAAAATTAAATAAAATAAAAGACCTGAAAGTGGTTGATTCTGGGTAAAAAGAAATAGATGAGAAAGACTAAGGGTTGTTTTTGTTGTTGGTGGTGGTTTGTATTATCCTGTTGACTTATTTTATTATTTAAACTTTGTGCACCTATAACTTTGATTTATAAAAAATTGAAGGGGAAAGAGCCACAGGGGAAAAAATCCAAACCTGCTATCCAGATATTATATGAATAACTATTTGTAGCTTGGTGAAATTTTCCAGTGATAGCATCAGACTCAAATTCCCTCACCGCTAAGGTTGCCATCTTTTCTTCTGAGCTTCCTGTAAGTTTCTGTTCAACGTCACGCTTCCTGCTTCCAAATTCTTCCATTCAATTTCCCTATGCCCCCTGCCCATGTTTGCTTAGAGTTATAAACCTAGGACTTCTACATAGTCCTATATACTTAATCTGCACCTCTAATTTTAACAAAATCTTTAAGAACCAGAAGTACGTCTTGTGCTTCTTTGAAAACCTAGCACCTGATTCCATTCTTGCAACAGTATGTACACATATACATATTTCCTGGTGATAATTTATTGAACATAGATGATTTGATACAGTCACTTTGTACATGTCATCTAATTTAATGCTAAAACAACTCTGCAGAGTGAGTTTAATAATTGCTATATTACAGATGAAGTGGAGGGAAAATAAAGGGCAATGAAAATTTTGCCATAACTCTGGGTGTAAGATATCACATTTCTTTATTTTGTTTAAATGCAATCGAGCTGCTTAGAGCAGCAATCAGCTGGCCGGAAATTCTATTTCAGTCCTTACTGGACTGACCTCCTCCATTCACATTTCCAGGTGATAGAAAGGTTGGGAATGGGGATGTATTCTGCACACCAAAATACTGAAAGGCTTATGGTCTCCACTGATCCCCACTGATATGCTCAATGTTTGGGTCACATGATCTGTTCCTGAGGGAAGTTGTATTCACAACTTGAACAAGGGTCTCTGTCATCTCAATTCCTGAGGCCATGGCTCCTAGAGTCCCTCCTCCCTAGCATCCTACAGCAATCAACCCAACTGGGAGTTAACAAGCAGGACCTGTGCTACCTTTTTGGGAAACCACCTAAACCCTCTTCCTCCTGCTGGACCCGAGGAATTGCTTGCCTATATTCAGTTCTATTTCCATCCCCAATATCTCCCTGCCCTGCCAAAGCTCTTATCTTTCTTCTCTTCCAGAGAAGAGAATGGGTCCCCACAATGGATCTAGTCTTTCAAAAGAAAACCAAAAAAAAAAAAAAAAAAAAGAGGAATGAAACTGCTCTCTGGCAACATCTGCTTTCCATTCAGCAACCCAAACCCCTGGGGCAAAGGAACACAATGGTTTGGCTACTTTCTTGGAATGGGAAAGGGAAAAATACCCTTAGCAGCGAAAACAAAGATTTTTTTAAAAATTATAAACCAATAAAATAAAAATCCTGCCTTGACACATATAAATACACATATACATATACCATAGATATTTATATAATTATATTCATAATATACACAGTTGAATGAATGCCTGTGTGAAAAGATTTTCATTGTAAAAGCAGTAATTTTTATTACAATGACCTGTCTTATTCTCCAGTCTTCTACTATTGCCTTTGAACCACATTCCAAACCCAGGGAAAAAACATGTTTATAAAACTGCAAAGGTCAAGGCCAGTAATGGAAATTGATTTTACATGCTCAGCGGAGTGTTTTTAAAACCATGGAACGGTCTAAGGGAAAAGAAATCTATTTAATTACTCGACAGTCTTTTGTAGTCCATTAAAAAGGCTCCACAATTGTCTACCTCTCCTGAACCAACTTAACATAAATCCCTCCCATTAAAGGAGCACTTCTTAGAAATTGCACAGAATGCACCCTTCTGAAGAGGTGAAAAACTCCAGAGGATGAACTCAAACTGAGAATAATGATTCCTACAAGAAGACAAGCTGCTTCCTTTAAATGTTTTTAATGAGGCTGAAATTTTCACTCAAAGCTCCTGCCCAATACCTGAGTAGCTGGTCCCTTTGAACTTGTATTTTTCTCCCTTCACCGTCTGTTTGATAAGATGATGGTGAAGAAATCAATAGCCTCTGTTTCAGGAGCAATTATGGTGCATTTTTGCTTTCATTCTTTTTGAATTTCAGTCTATCACGGTCAACACTGAAAGTCTTTTTCCTACATGCCAAAGCAAATTCATGGTAATTTGAAATATGATTTTACTGTAATTAACAACTGACTGCTTTTTAAATTCTTACCATTTTAGATAGGAAATAAAGAAGAAAATGGTATATAAATTAGATTCAAGGAGCTGTATATCTGATCGACTACTTGCTTATATAAGCAAGTATGCTTACCTTGATAAGTCAATACTCAAATGAGTCTTCTGGGACAATTGTTCTCCAGCTAGGGAGGTCAGACTGCAAGTTCTTCTAAAGATCATTGTGTTCATTAGATCATTAATTGAATTAATTCCATTTAATTAAAGTTCTTGAATAAGCACATAGTCAAGCACTATTGTCTGGAATTTTAGTCTTTTTAGACAAACCATAATTAATTAATTATGCATTAACTATACAGTATCTATTTTAGGACAGTAATGTGGAAACCATGATAAATGGCTTGTACTATCACTGCTAGTTTGAAACAAATTATATTTTAGATGCATTTATAGTGCTCTCTCCCCATACTAACATGACTTCACTATGTTATAATTGTTATGTCCAGGTAGGTTCTCATCTAAGGCTTCTTTCACCTTCTTGCCTTCACTGAAATTTAGCTTTCTCCTGATTCCAGTGAGGGCTGCTTCCTTCTACTAGTCCTAAACCTACAAGAGAGTTGCCATGTTCTTTTTCCAGACTGTGGTTTTCAGCTTTAGGAAAAAACAAACAACAAAAACAAAACAAAAAAACAGCCTCAATAATTTCTATTATTCTTCCGAAATTCATGTTATTTACTTATATTAGTGAGACCCATCTTAGTCAGTTATCCATGACCTTCCATAAGGTTTTAAATCACTAGGTCAGTTTTCTTCTCCATCTATGATCGGCTAACAAATGGAACCACAAAATATACCCATGCTCTCATCCCTGGAACCTGTAAATGCTACCTTATTTGGAAAAGGAGTTGATGTGATTAAATTAAGAGTCTTGAGATGAGATTGTCCTGGATTATCTGTATGGCCCCTAAATGCTGTCACATATGTCTTAGTAAGAGAGAGGCAGAGGGAAACTTGACAAACACACACAAAAAGGCAGTGTGAAGATGAAACAGAGAGAGTTGAAGATGCTGGCCTTGAAGACTGGAGTGATGCTGCCACAAGCCAGGAATGACAGTAGCCATCAGAAGCTGAAGAAGAGAGGGGCACCTGGGTGGCTCAGTCAGTTAAGTATCTGACTTCAGCTCAGGTCATGATCTTGGGGTCCTGGGACTGAACCCCACATCCGGCTCTGTGCTCAGTGGGGAGTCTCCTTGTCCCTTTACCCTTCCCCCTGCTCTTGTTCCTCTCTCTCAAATAAATAAAATCTTGAAGAAGAAGAAGAAGAAGAAGAAGAAGAAGAAGAAGAAGAAGAAGAAGAAGAAGAAGAAGAATCAGCTAGAAGAGAAAAGGAACCTAATGTCCCTTAGAACTTTCAGAGGGAGAACAGCCCTGCCAACATCAACAGTCCAGTGATACTGATTTTGGACTCTGGCCTCAGAACTGAAAGAGAATAAATTGCTGTTGTTTTAAGCCAGCAAGCGTGTGGCACTTTGTTATAGAACCATAGGATATTAACATATTATTTTCCATTCTTTACTTCCATTCTCTAAGACTTTACCACTTATATTGTGCCATGAAGTCACATAGAAAACCAATAGAAAAGGAATCATAAAAGCCCATGAATAGTCTCAAGAACAAGGGAGTGATCAATATCTTTAAATATTATCAAAAGTGTAAAGATTTTAAAGCGTCTGTTAGATTAGGCATTTAGGAAGTCTTTAGTAACAAAAAGAAGAATAATTTCAACATGGTGGTAGGGATGGCAGTCCATATCCAGTATCCAGTAGATTGAGCAGTGAATAGGAACTTGAAAGACAAAATCAATAAGGATAGATCTGATTTTCAAACATTGTGTTTGCATATAGAAAACAGATATATAAGACGTTTATCTGGAGTAGAATATAAACCCAAAGTTAATTATTCTTAAGGGGGAGACTTGAGGATATTCATAAGAAAACAACCAATAGAGGCAGAAGACAGAACACACAGGAGGGAAGAAACTTGATAAAATGAGGTCTCTGAAGAGGTGGGAAGGCTAAGAACAGACTATGTTAAAAGATCAGGCATGAAAAGATGTAAGGACACTGCTTCCTCTGAGATGGGAATGAAGCAATAAAAATGGGTATAGAGGCAACTAATTTTGTGTTAGCACGTGGCAGATTACCATTTTCTATCTGTATGCTCCGTAACAATGTGACCAGGTCATTCCCCCACCAAAAGATGGTCATTCTCCTACCCTTAAATCTAGGCTGTTTTTAGTGACTTGCTGGACCAGTAGAATACAACAGAACTGACATTCCAGCACCTCCAATGCTTATGTCCACTTTTTGAAACACTGGATCTTGGGACACTCCCTTTCAGACCTAGCCACCACGCTGTGAGCAACCACACGGAGCCACTGGAGAGGCTGGCTCCACATAGGTGCTCTGGTCAACCGCCTCAGCCCAGCTCTTAGCTTACAACCAACAACAGTTGCAGCCTTGTGGAAGAGACATCTTGGGCATCCAGCCAAGTCAAATCTTCAATTGTCTATGGGCCAAGTTGACTGTCTTTGGTCAAGCTGCAATCACATGAGACACCCAAAATGAGAAATGCCCAGCTGTGCCCACCAACCCACATAAACTTAAGAGAAGAATAATTGTTTTAAGCCACTAAATCTTGGGGTGTTTTGTTACCCAGTCAAGGCTAATCAGAACAAAGAAGAATGGGAAGTTAAAAGAGAGTTCAAGCTTTATTTTCTCTTAGTTGAGTAGAATGCTAAATGATTTGGAATAGCTAATATGAGGAACGAAACAGATAATTGATCAGGGTCATGTCAAAAAATTATTAAACGTTGTCAAGGGTCTAATTCTTGTCATAGACGTAAATCTGTGATGGCATCAATACCCTTTATGATTTTTCTCTAGTAGAATGCAAAAGATCCACATAGGTTTGAGGTTCAGCAGTGCAGGTAAACAAAAAAGCAAGGGACCAAGAGAGCAGAGGGTGCTGCCCAGAAAGTGGTTAAGCAGTAAAACAGTGCCCAGGAGCAGGGCCGACTGATACTTTAGGCATGCAGTTTAGGGTCCACAAAAATGTTTTAATTTCTTTAAGAATCAGAAGAAAAACTTTCAGGCCAAAGAAAATGTTATATTTACCTTTTATTTATAAGTGTAAATGTAAAATATACCATTTTTCTTTTGTTAATGGAGAAACGGGCCTATGAAAGCAAAAATGCCTAAGTCTCATGAAAGTCATTATGTGGTTCTGCCTAGGAGAGACAGACAATATGAGAAAAAAAGGAAGTTAAGGATCAGAGGTCTTGAGGAAACTATTATGAATTTGTAGTCAAATTAGGATAGCAAGAAACATAAAAGGATAAGGGATTGTGATGAGGCAGTGGAATGTGAGAGGTTTAAGTTTTCAGAAAAGGAGAAGAGGATGAGAAGCTCCAGGACATGGTGGTGAGAGGTGGGAAGAGAGGTGACTGTTGGAGCAGAGGAGATCAAGGACCAAGGTGGGTGGGAGTTTGAAAAGGTCATCAGCACTGAAGTGATCCAAGATGGTGGCAAGAGTTAGAAAGGCTAGGATTTCAGATGGACTAAAACTTTTTATATAAAAATTAAAGTACTGGAAGAAACAAAGTCATTTTTTCTTAGTTGACATTTATTGGCAAAATTCACCCTAAGTGGAATTTTGAGAAGGTCCTTAATTTTTATAATAATAAAATATTTTTCAAGTATTTTTTCTAACAAAACTAATGTGAATTTCTTTATTTTTTTTTAAATTGAAGTATAATTGACCTAAAACATTACATTGGTTTCAGGTGTACAACAGAATAATGATTTGGTATTTTTATATATTGTAAAATGATCACAATGTCTAGTCAATGTCTGTTACCATACATGGCTATAAAGTATTTTGTGTATGTGATGAGAACTATCAAGATCTACTCTCAACAACTTTCAAATATGCAATATAGTATTATTAACTATGGTCACCATGTGGTACAGAAATTTTTTAAATTAATTTCAAAATAGGAAAAGTATAGGCATGACATAAAATAGCAAAATGGAGAGATCAGTAAACAATGCAAATAAATTTGTTCTCCACAACAAACATCAAAACCCAAATAACCATTCAACAAATTAGTAAAAAATGTATTTCAATTCATATATCAGTAGAGGTCTATTTTCCTTATCATGTAAAATCCTGTAACAAAACAGTAAGAAGATAGGTAGTGTTCTGAACCCCATTCTAACGTGTGGTGTTTTTTTCCCACTCCACCAGTCAATCCTCTGACACCAGCTAGATGTCCTACAATTCAACTCAATTCTACCACCACCCAGAGATTGCATTAGATTCCACAGGTTAAGGGCTCAGTTCCACAAGACTACCCTCCACTTTATATACCAATCACAAGTTCAGGTTAACAGTGCTTCTGCCTGATCAGCTATAAATTAGAAGATCCCACAACCCCCTGCTTGGGTTCTATTAATTTGCTAGAGCAGCACACAAAACCTACATGATTACCAGTTTTATTACAAGAGATATTAAAGGATACAATCAACAAGCTGATGAAGAGATACATAGGGTGAGGTCCTGAACAAAGTATCTTCTGTCCTCGTGAGGCCCAGCATGGTGGTATATGCAAGAGTTCTGTCTCACCAACTCAGAAGCTCTCTGAAATGACTCCTTCTGGATTTTTATGGAAGCTTCATTACAAAGGCACAATTGATGAAATCATTGGTCATTGGTGATTGATTCAACCTCCGTCCCCTCTCCCCTCCTCAGAGGACAGGAGAATGGGACTGAAAGTGCCAACCCCTTACTCACATGGTTGGTTCTCCTAGCAACCTTAGGTGGGGTCCAAAATCACCTCACTGACATAACAAAAGACATCTTCACTGCTCTCATTACTTAGGAAATTCCTAATTCCATAGGTTTAAAAAGCTCTGTGCCAGAGGCACCTGGGTGGCTCAGTTGGTTAAGCATCTGCCTTTGGCTAGGGTCAGCTAGGGTCATAGTCCTGGGGTTCTGGGGTCCTAGGGTCCTGGGATCGGCACACTCCCAAGTTGAACTCCCTGATCAGTGGGAAGTCTGCTTGTCCCTTTCCCTCTGCCCCTCCTTCCCGCTCGTGTTCTTTCTATCTCTCTCTCAAATAAATAAAATCTAATAAATAAATAAATAAATAAATAAATAAATAAATAACTCTGTGTCAGAAATGGGGATGAAGACCAAAATATGTATTTCTTATTATGAATCACGGTATCACAATATAGGCAAAGGAGATGGTCAAGAAATCACAGAAAGGGAAATAAAGAGCTAAGCATTTGAAAAGATGTTCATCTTCACTCAAGGTAGGAGAACCGCAAATTAAAACTTCAATGAAATAATTTTCAATTATCAAACTGGCAAAGGGAAAACAAAGAATCAAATATTGTGTTGGCAAGGATAATGAAACACTGACTCTGAAACATCACTGATGGGTGTGTAAATCAGCACACAGCCTATGGAGAGCAATTTTGTCACTATCTACCACAACTTTTAAAAAGCAAATAACTTGACCCAGCAATCTCACTTCTAGGAACTGATGCCACAAATAACTTGCAAATATAAAAGATGACACAGGTAAAATGCTATGAATAGTAGCCTCATTTGCAATAGCAGAAGACTTTTTTTTAAGAAGGAAAATCTGTATGTACTAACGGGAAAAATTATTTAAAATATTTTGTTAAGCAAAAAAAAAGAAGTTTTCAGAACAGTGTCTATATAATATCTTAACACTTGTATATTTCTAAGAAACAATTTATACATAAATATGCATACATATACATAAATACATATGATTCTACTTTCATAAAATATCTCTGGAAGGATATCCAAAAATTGGAGATGATAGTTCCTTCCCAGAGAGAGGTAGTGGGGACCTAGAAGACATGTGAGGAAGACAATTTTCATTTCACATTCTTTTTGATGAGGAACCACTTGTCATAGTCCTCAGTAATCATGTAAGTGACCAGATTAGTTGAGGTAGGGTAGTGCGTGTTAGAATGGAGTATCATACAACTTAAAAAAAAAGGACATGGTTGGAGAGTCAAGGTTTGGAAGTACCAATGAAAGTCTAAATGAATATCACTTCCTGGCCCAGAGATACAAATGAAGAAAGAATGGCTAGCATCTTTAAAGAAAGCTGCCTGAGAAGTGATGATGTCAAGGAAAAGCCAAGTTTACATTAGAACAAGAATACAGTGAGTTCCATGAAGAGATTGAGGATGTTGTAGAGAATAGAATATTTCCAGAAAGCAGTAGAAAGGGTTGTGAGAGAGGTCAGCAGTGGGAAGCAATGAGAGGATGACTCAGAGAGGAAAAGCACAGAGCAGGATAGAGAAGACAATAAGAAATAAATGCCTGAAGAGTCCGCATTCTAGACTAAAGGGTGACAGCCATGAAAAGCATAAAAGGAATTAGTAGCTAACAAAGCTCTATGGTTTTATCAGTGTCAGCTGAGCGAAGGCCCCAGGTGACTTAATGGTGTTAGCTTGGTCTATAAATGCTGAGACTGGCACAGGCTAGAACCCATGTGTTATCAATTGTTTGACTATGGCATTTATTCTATGGACTCTTTGCACAGCGGCCCTAATAGAAATTCAGTAAAAAAAATTCTTTCTGTGCCACCAGAAAATTCAACCCTAGGTAGTGTGGACCATCTACAAGGAGGGCCTTTCTCCAAACCTCATCACCAACTTGAAATTTCACTTTCTGACCTATTTTTCCCACTCACTCACTATAACTGAACTTGCTTTTGCCTTCACTGAGACCTCTAGTCAAACAGAACAGAGAAGAAATGTTAGAGATCATCTACCCTAGTGGTTCTCAACTCTGGCTGCTCCATAGAAATCATTTGGCATTGCAATAACATGGATGGACATTGAGGGCATTATGCTAAATGAAATAAGTCAGACAAAGAAAGAAATACTGTATGACCTCACTTGTATGTAGAACCTAAAAACAAACAAACAAAACAAAAAACAAAACTCATAGAAACAGAAGCTAGATCAGTGGTTGACAGGGGTGGGAAGTGGAGAGAATGCGTGAAGGTGGTTAAAGGGTACAAACTTCCGATTATAAGATGACTGGGGAATTTAATGTACAGCATGATGACTATAGTTATGTAGTGCATACTTAAGAGTGGCTAAGAGTAAATCTTAAAAGTTCTTAGTACCAAAAAAGGTAACCGAGATGATAAATATATTAACAAACACTACTGCAGTTACCATTTCACAATATAGACATCAAATATATCAAATCATCATGTTGTATACCTTAATTTTATGCAATGTTATATGCTAATTAAATCTCAAAAAAAAAAAGCTGGAGTAAAAGAGAAATCACCTGACATACTCTAAAAAAACAAAAACAAAACAAGAGACAGATATCTAGGTTGCACCTCCCACTCTGATTTAATTGTTCTAAGATAGGGACCAAGAATAATATTTTTTTAAACTTCACCAGGTAATTCTATGTATAGCCAAATTTGAGAGCTGATTTACTTCAACACTTTTGTTAGAAAGATGAAGGAACTAAGGGAGATGACCCAAGGTCAACCCTCTAGAAAATGGAGGGAGGGTTGGAACTCAGGTCTCCTTGCTCTCGGTCTAGTATTCATAGCCTCAATTCATATTGCTTTGACCCATGATTCTATCCTTTCTCCTAGCTTCACTTGGCTCTTTACCTAACCTTAAGGCAAACAATAAAAAATACCAAAACGTGGGACACCTGTCTTTGGCTCAGGTCATGATCTCAGGGTCCTGGGATCGAGCCCCGAGACAGTCTCCCTGCTCACTGGGAGTCTGCTTCTCTCTCTCCCTCTGCCCCTTCTCCCTGCTTGTGCTCTCTCTCTCTAATAAATTAATAAAATCTTTAAAAAAAATATGACAAGCATGACATTCACATGAATCCATATGTCCAGCTATCAACAACTGCCTGAGAAGTGATGTTGAGAAGTGTAAACCCAAACATGGATTTCTGTTCCATTGCAGACTGCTGTGCATTGCTTGAAAGTCACTCAATGGTACTACTTGGTATCACCATATATTCATGCTGTCTAACCTCAGTGAATCCTCACTCTACCCGGCCATCTTTATTTCACCTTTCTTTTTTCCTTGTCATGTTGCCCAGAGAGGCTACTCCAAATCTTTTCTATGTCCCTTCAGTCATCTACCTTAGCTATGTACATCCTCAGCAAACTAATCGATCTGACATTAACGCCATCTATTTCCCTAGCATCTCCTCTGCCTGAAATCATCTCTGTATTTAACCTATCCTCTTACCAAGTCTAACTTTTGTCTGTAATTAGATTTAACCCCTCTTGTTTTTCTCTAGTACATGTCCCATCTTTCCCCCAACTCTTCTTTCTCAGTCAGTCATCTCTTCTCTACTGCCTGTTCTCTCTCAGCTTAGACAAATTTAGGAGTTTTTCCCATCCTAAAGGCAATCTTCTTTTATTGAGTTACTAACTATTAAGTAACTAACAACCATCCCTCTTTCTTTCTTAATAAGATACTATAATCCAGCAAGGCAAGTTTAAATGAGTTTTATATTGTAAAGCTCTTAGAAGAACACCTGGCTCATAACTCATAGTAGTGATCTATCTATCTATCTATCTATCTATCTATCTATCTATCTATCTATTATCTTCCCATCACCATCCAACGAAGCTGTATCCATCACTTAAGGCCCTGCTCAAATGGGCTCAACTCCTCTCTTGATCAGCTACGACAGGCCAAATTAATGCATGCTTTTCATTTTTACCAAATCATTTAGAGCATGTGAATCAGAGCATTGCTTCTGCAGTCCAAGTGCTTGGGTTCCAGGTCTGGTTTTGTCATCTACTTACTACCTACAGACTGAAGAAGTTTGCGACAGGTCCCCCAAAATATGTATGCCATCTTGGCATAAAGATTACTTGGAGTCAAAAGTAATCAAGACACAGCAGGTTCAGGAAAAGCTCTTTACCTCCCCTATAACTGATTAAAAAGAATTTAGGTGGAGGACCTGCTCCAGAAAGAGAGCTATCACCATAGATAACTACATTATGATATGAACTAGGTATGATAGACAGGGAGGAACCTTGCAAGGTCTGTTTGATCAAAGTGTTTTCTTCATCCCATTGCTTCTGAGTGACCCAGAAAACATTTTTTACCATCTTTTTCATTCTTCTTGAGGACTGCATTCATTCCCTTTGAAGTCCCAGACCCTTAACCCCTTCTCCTTAATTCAAGATGCCTTGCTGCCTGTCTTTGCAAATTCCATGTCTGTGTGGATTCCCTGTACATACACTATTAAATTTGATTTTCTCCTGCTAATCTGTCTCATGTCAATTTGATTCTTAGGCCAGCTAGAAGGACCTTGAAGGGGACAGGACATTCTTGTTCCCCAACAGGGCTTTGGGCTTCAGTTACTATCAGTAAATTGGCAATGACAATAGTACCTAGCTCATTGGATTACGATGAAATGTCACGCACAGTAGTATACACAGATACATAGCAATGACCAAACTGATGAGGTTTCTACAGCTATGAAGCTTCATTTCAGAGTGGGAAATAAATAAAAAATGAGTAAAAATAAATGTTGATATATAATGTCTTAGCTGATCACCTATTTAAAGGCCTTCTAAGAAGGTGAAGAATGATCAGGGGTCCATTCAATGCACTGGAGGAAGAGAGCCCCTGGTGAAGCAAACAGCATGTACAAAGGACTAGAAGAATAAAAGAAGCTGAAATATTTGCACAACTGACATGTCCTATAACAGAAGCACAGCCAAGGAAGGAGAGAAGAAAATTGAAGAAAGAAACCAGGCTCATAAACCCTGGTAAAAAGATTTTATTGTATTTAGGTTATAATGAGAAGAACTGAAACATTTTAAGAGGACAAACAACATGGTCCAGCTTTTTTTTTTTTTTTTTTTAAGATTTTATTTATTTATGTGACAGAGAGACAGCCAGAGAGAGAGGGAACACAGCAGGGGGAGTGGGAGAGGAAGAAGCAGGCTCACAGCAGAGGAGACCGATGTGGGACTCGATCCCGGTACGCCAGGATCACGCCCTGAGCCAAAGGCAGACGCTTTAACGACTGCGCCACCCAGGCGCCCCCCAGCTTTTGTTTTTAAAAAGAATACTCTAGAAAAGAAAGAAGGGAAGGAAGGAAAAAGAATGCTTTCATTGATGTTTGCAGAAACGAAATATTCTGACAAACCTTTTGTAAAAAGCACCATCTCAAGGAGTTATTTACATTAAGTGTTTTCAGGGGAATTTTTTTCTAGTTTGCAATTTTCTTTTTAAAATGTTTGCATTAAACATTTAATTAATGATTCAAACTAAAAAAAAGAAATATTCATGTTCAGACATTAGAATAATGATACATAAGCACTTACTGGCAGATTATACCTTCTAAAGGTAGCACCAATAATATCTCATCCCACATGTTCTTCTCACAATATGAAGATGCTAGGTCCCCTTCCTTTGAATTGAGGTAGACCTATGCCTACAGCAGTAGTGAAACCATATGACTTCCAGGCTATGTCATAAAAGGCAACAGAACGTTGCCTTTATCATTAGAACCCAGCCACCATGCTGTGAGGAAGCCAAGCAGCTACATACATAGAAGAGCCACACACAGGTATTCCAGTCACAGCCCAGTGGAGGTACCAGGTAACAGCCATAATCCTCCAGATGTGTGACTGAATGAGTGAGCCTTCACATGATTCTAGCCTTCAGCCTTGAGCCACTCCAACTGATGCAGAGTAGAGCAGAGAGGACCTACCCTGCTGAGCCCTGAGAAAATGCAGATTTGTGAGCAAATTAAATGTCGTCATTGTTAGTAACTAGATTTTGGGGTGGTTGGTTGCATAGCACTGGATATACGAAGAGTGGGTGTTAATATTATCTCTGCTAATTGCCTATCCAATAGCCACTCCTTACTTCTTAAAAGTAGAACCTCAAAATTTTTTTGGAGCAGAAAAATAACCAGTTATAAAAACCCATTTCCCTAGATGTCTTTCAGCTAGTGGTTGACGTATGATTTGTCTCTGGCTAATGCAATGTAAATGGACATTTACTATTTAAGGCTTCCAGGAAAGCTACTGTATTCCTAACAAAAAGGGACCAATTCTGTTAGTAGGTATCTTATGCCTCCACCTTTCCCATCTTATTGCCCAGAATTTAAATATAATATCTAGAGCCATACTGATTTAATCACTTGCCCACTGAATTCAGACCACCTGAGTTTGAGTCTGTGTGACATTTCAACCTCAGCTTCCTCACACGGTAAATTGGAATAATAACAGTCCCTGCATTATAGGGTTGTTTTGAGGAGAAATAAATGAGATTTAAGGGGTTTTATACATACTGTGTGCTGAAGAAATATTAGCACAGTGAACTGTTATTGACTCTGATTAGTCAATAATCTATTCCTTCTAAGTTGGTAAGCATATCCTTATTTCCTTTCAGGGCAGGACCTCTGCCACTCTTAGGCTGTGTGGTTTTTTTGGCTCAGGCCTCACCCCAACTCCAGGTGGTGCACTGGACACAGGCTTGACCTATTCAACTCATCACACTGCCCAGGCCAGGCTAATTTATTTAAGGATAGACAAGTGACCCAATCTAGGGCAAAAATACAGCAAGACTTTGGCTGAGATTTCCAAGACAGAGGCAGACACACTCTTCTAGTGGCCTTAAGGCTGAGGAGATGTAAGATGTAGAACTGCTATAGCCATTATAGCCATCACAGTAAGAAAGGCTAAGAATAGTGCAAGAAAGGAGAACAGCAGAGATGCCAGGAGAGAGAAATGGTCCTGACAGAACCACAGGTCAGTGTGCATGACTTTCCGTTACACAAATAACCCCTCCCCCTTTTACTTCAGCCAATGTAGGGGTTTTTGTCCAAAGCAAAGGAAGAGTTCTGACTCACCTACTATTATTATGGATGAAAATTTTATTGAAAAGATATATACGTCAGGACTAAGAAACATAATTGAGATGCAATATTTTAATTACTCAAAATTATGCCAAGTCGACAATTACTTTTTCAGTTTGGATATTACCTCACAAAAATACAAATAAAAAGGAACTTTCTCAACTTAATAAGAGACATATTTGAAAATCCTATAGCTAGTATTATATTAATGGTGAAAAACTAAACGTATCACTACTAAAATGGAAAATAAAGTAAGGATGTCCACTCTCACTGCTTCTATTCAACACTGTACTGGAGGTCCCATCACTATAATAAAGTGAAGAAAGAAATAAAAGCAAACAGTTTGGAAAGGGAGATACAAACCTCTGTTTATTCACAAGTGATGTAATCATCTATGTAAAAATCCTAAAGAAACTGCAAATAAGCTATAAGAACTAAAACTGAGTTTAGTAAGATGGCAAAGTCAATATACAAAAACCAATTATATTTCTATAAATTCGTATGAGCAATCAGAAATTGATTTTAAAATTCACCATTTGAGATAGCATCAAAATTATGAAATTCTTAAGAATAAATTTGATAAAAACGTTTATGACTTAGTCACTAAAAACTATAAACACTTCTGAGAAAAATTAAAGAAGACCTAAGTAAATGGAGAGATATACTATGTTCATAGATTAGAAGACTCAATATTTTTAAGAAATCACTTCTCTCCAAAATGATCTATAGACTTAAGACATCCTAGTCAAAATTCCAGCAGACTACTTTGTAGAAGTGGCAAGCTGATTTTAAAACTTGTATGAAAATGCCAAAGATCCAGAATAGCTAAACAACTTTGGGGAAAAGAACAGAGAGAACATTTTGAGTTTTTCTTAGGGAGTTGTTTCTAGGAGTATAGTTCTGGATAAAAGGCTGGAAATATCTGTAAGAAAATCTGATCTTTTGCAGCTCAAAACCCTTTTAAGTTTGAAATATTTTAAAAGCATATTAGTAGTTGTCATGAGCTTAAGAAATGCCTGAATAACTCTATCCTTCAGACACCAGGTGAGAGTGAAATGGGATAGGATGAGGGTGTGACATGGGATTACCTGCTAGTGAAATACATGATGCACTGGAAGAAAAAAATCTAAGTGCTAAATAAATTAAAATAGTTATAGAATTACTAATAAATAAAAAGAAAGATATTCTATTATACAAAAGATATTCTACAAATACGTGATGATTATAATGATGCCTTAATAGAACAAAGAATAGTAACATCAATTTTTAGAAACTCGAGAATGTGTACTAAACTAAGAACCTAAAACTGTAGTAATGGTTCTATCACTACCGAGCCTTTGGGCATGTAAGTTTACGTCTCTAAGTCTTAGTCTTGACATTTTCAAAAGGAGGTTATTGAGGGACATAATTTCTAAGGGCTCCTCTCAGATCTGTACTAAAAATTTTATTTAGACCTGCGTGTGTTTGTGTGTGTGTGTGTGTTTCAGCATTACTACACCTTGAGATGACTTCTATTCATTTCTTCTCTATAGAATCCAACTTCTTGTAATTTACGTATATGTATCTTTATTAGAGAACATTATTATGGGATTGTGGTTGTTTTGAAGAAATCAGGGGCTATAAAATGGTTTTCTCTTTCATCCAGGACGGGTAAAGAAGGCATTTAGCATGTCTGAGCCAATGATTATGGATATTTCTATTTTTAATTCTTTCTGCAGTCCTCCAAAATGTAGTTTTTGACACATCACAGGCATGAAGTACGACCATTATTTTTTGTATTGATTTCCAGAGCAAGTTAGAGTATTGGAGGATAGATAAGTAAACTAAGAGGTTCAATGTTCTAAATGGAAATAAATAGTTCAAGTGCACCAACTGATCTTTCTCTAGCTACATCTGAAGTTTCCTTAAATATTTTTGTAAGTCTGATTCCTGACTTACTAGAAGAGCTATTGTGCTAGAAAGATTGTAGTCCAAAAAGAGCCCTGTTTAAGCTATCTCTTTTTAGTGCATAAAGACAGAATTCAAGAAGTTAAGGAACATGAATGAAATTTTGCAGTCTTAAAAAGCATTTTGTCTTTTAGCTGTGGCCAGAATACCTAGAATACCGCTACCTTATTCTGCCTCAGGCAGGTCCCAGTTGGCAGATCCTCCCATATAAGGCACAATTATTATGTAGAGTTCCAGATGAAAATCTCTTTTCTAAAGATCTTACTCCTGGGTTCATGATCTTTTGAGATTTTCTTTCTTCTTCTGTTCAACTTTATTCTAGAACTTGGTCCGACAGACCTGCTAATCTTTACTAGTGTATGTGATGCCATTCTGATATAGTTAAAGAACATTCCAAATGTGGTCTCATGTTATACAATTACCTTAGCATAGGTTTAAAGAATTAGACTTAAACTTTGGGAACATCTTGACCATAGCTATAGCCAGAATCTAAGTTTGCTCCTTTAAACCTTTCATACCTATCGACACAGGCTTTAACTCAAGTCTATTCCCTTTAGTTTTAATTATAAGTTATACCACTAATGACTACCTGAGTTGCCAACCTTGTGTGTCCTAAATGTTGCCCTTTGGAAACCTTTACCAGTTTGTCCTAATTTTCTTTTAATGAGCCTCCATAACAATATGCAATTCTGTTACTCTGCATGCTTTATCTGTTCTTTTTATAGCTCTTCTCATCCTTGATCTTTCCTAAGGCTGTTAACTCACATTGTATTCTCTTAAGTTTCTCTCTGAACCCTTAAACTTTTTTTTGAATGCTTAAACTTTGTACCTCACAGACTTTTTAAACTCAGACCCCAATTTTAGCCTACAGACTATAAAACCCTTCACTCTTGAAAAAAATGTGTTAATTTTGTTGACTTCAAATGGTTCACTCTGAATCTTTTACTATGTGGTACTGAAAACGGAAATAAGTTATTTATATCCAAATTCTCAATCATGTCTGCTTCCTATTGAAATTTCCCAAATTCAGACATTTTTTAAATAGTGAGAAATAACTCCCACCTTCCTTTCGTTGTCCCCATAATCAAGTGGTGTCTAGTCTACTGTACATGGGGGTGGTTAGGCAACACAAACGTGCCTTTGGCTTCCAGTCTGTCTTAGATGGCAGTAACATGGAGAAACATATAAGATGACAATTTGTAGAAAAATGTATAAAATGAAAAGGATATCAAGAGTGAATTTTTTTAAAAAGGTAAAATTGTCAATATTATTGTATCGATCTCACCAGGTCTCTAGGAGAATGAGTATTTGATATATTTGAGTTGTTGCTGGAATCTAAACCGACTACTGTACACTACATTTTCAAAGGTAATTCTGGCAATGTTTTAGTGTATTTGGAGTTCATAGAAATTATTTCATTAAAAAAGAATCCCAGTTGACATCTGTAGGTGCTATCTCACACTTGAGTAAAAACAAAGTCAGCTGTTGCCTGACTGCAACAGTACTTTTATTTGACACTTTCAAATGCTTGGCTTAAAACAAAGCAGTATGCTGGCCAAGAAAAAGCAAGAGAGCATGACAAGCATTGGGAAGATGAAATTGGGTAAGAGCAAGACATTTTCAGTTCAAATGTTTTATTTTATAGTCTCAGACTATAAAAGAAACAAACTATAAAACTTTACTAAACCATTTACCACCGAATTCTACATAATTCTACAGTAAGTGTCATAATCTATCCTTTCCTCAAGAAAAAATTGTCAGTTCTATATTTAAGCTAAAGAACCTACAATGCCAATGTAACAAAAATCTATTCTGAGGATTTAATACATTTCTCTATTCAGATTTCCATCCTCTTAATATAATACTGGTCTTTCTACAATTATATTAAAGTCTACACTTGATGTCTTCATTTTCTCAAGTTTGGTTCACTTCCTTTGGCAGGTATGAGGGAGCTTAGGAGAGGTCGGCTTCTCTACATCAGCTTTCTCTCTATGCATTTCTGCTTCCTTTGTCTTTTGATCTACGCCATCCATTTCAACTTCTGCACTTGCATTCTCTTTTCCACAATCTACCACCCTCTTGGAAAGCAATATATTTTTGGGTTGCTTTGATTTCGTCTTAGATTCTAGCTCTTAATCTCCTGGCTATATCCAACCATCAAATGCACATTTATTTCCCAACCAGAGTGATGTGGAGATGTCCTGGGTTATTCTTGCACTGCTCAGAGAGCCTGATACATACAAACAAAACAACCCACTGAGGTGTTTTTCTAAACAAAAGCTATTTTTCCTGTAACTACATTGACTTCCCCTCTCTCCACAGGCAGAATTTATCATTCTCCCCTTTGCGTTTGCATAGCACTTAAAAAATATCTATACTGAAACATTAAAGCTATGATTATTTTACTTGTCTGTCTTTCCCAGTAAACTGTCAGCTCCTTGAGAACAGCAACTGAGATGGCTAATTTTGTGCCAACTTGGCTGGGCCACGTGCTGAGCAAATATTTGGTCAAACATTATTCTGGGGTTCTGTATGAGATTAATATTTAAATCAGTAGACAGAGTAAAGCAGATTGCCTTCTATCATGTGGGTGGGCTTCACCTAATTAGTTGAAAGCCTGAACAGAACAAAAAAATCTAACCCTTCCCCAAGTATGAGAGAATTCTTCCTGCCTGACTGCCTTCAAACTGGGACACTGTCTTTCTCCTGCCATCAGACTCGAACTGTAACTAACATCAGTCCCCCTGAGTTTTGAGCCTGCTGACCACTGGATTAAAAACTGACTCTCCTGGGTCTCCAGCTTACCAATTCATCCCACAGATCTTGAGACTTCTTAGCTTCCCTAACATGAGCCAAGGATAAGGATATATAATAACCTTATTAATATGTACACATCCTATTGGTTCTGTTACTTTGGAGAACCCTAATATAGAAACCTTATCTTATGCATTTTTAATGGCCCAAAACTTGGCACACTGCCTAACAACACATAGATGTTTCTTTAAGTGATTTGTTGAATTATCTAGTATTTTAATATAGTGCTTTAATGGTCTCCTAAATGTAAGACTTATATTTGGTTAGTTAGTTAGTTTTGAAAATAGGAAATTGGGCCCTACAATGGTATGAGAAAGAGTGAATTCCTTGCTTTTTAAAAACTACAGCTAAAATGTTAGTCAACTAAAAAAAGAAGGAAACTGGGGCACCTGGGTAGCGCAGGCAGTTGAGTGTCCAACTCTTGGTTTCAGCTCAGGTGGTGATCTTAGGTTCGTGAGGCCCAGGTTGAGCTCCACGCTCAGGGTGGAGTCAGCTTAAGTTTCTCTCTCCCTCTCCCCACACCCCTCCCCCTCCCTGCTCTCTCTCTCAAATAAATAAATCTTTAAAAAAATAATTTAAAAAATAAAAGAAAAAGGAAAGTCCTAAACTAGACTAGAATGAAACTACTTTCCATGTTTTATTGATCCCTTCTTTAAATTTGGTCACACATCCATTCTTTTATCAGTCTGGGTCTGAATTTTCTCCTTATGGACCTGAAGCTAACTCCTCCCATTTCTCCCTGGTTCTGGCATTTCATCCCTCTTATCTTTCCCAGTGGCAACTATAGGTTAATTTTACCAATACATTGCTTTTATCTTATCCCAAAATTTTCAGCAGCTCTCCACTATCTACATCCTTCACCCTAGTATTCAAAATTGCTCACAATCTGATCACAATTTACCTTTCGTCAGACTCTCAAGCAAATCTTCCCCCCTTCGTGCTATGTTGGTGAATACACACCTCTTTTATATATATTCAACTAAATTTAGTCCAGTTCTTAAAATGCCTTCCCCCTTACTCTTAGCAAGTCCTAATCTCTCAAGAAATAGTGGAGAAATCACCAAGTCTGGATTTAGGAAACCTTGGGTCTAGTCTTTTCCAATAGCACCATGTTGTGTGACAGGAGGCAACTGAGTCAAATCACTTCTCTGGAACTCAATTTCCCTAGCTGTATGATAAGAGGAAAGATGAGGATTCTAAGTTCTTTTTCAATTAAAAAAAAAAGTTATGTTTTCTTCATCTACCAGCACAGCTCTGTCATTAATTCAATAGTTCTTGAGTATCTCTTATGACCAATGCACACCTGCTCTATGAAACCTGAATAGCCCTCCCCCTCCCCTAACAACTGGACTTGCTGACTCAACTGCACTTATTTTCTATGCCATTAATTTCCCACGTATTATTTTTAGGCCTTATCATCTTAAATATAGCATTGTCTCCTTAGGAGCAGTGGCTTATGCTTCTGCATATATCCTTGACAGATAAAGTTCACAAATTTTAAAAAGTATACTTGAGGAACTTATTAACAATGGTGATTCCCAAGCCTCTCATCTATCTCCTTCCAATTCTGATTCGGTAATTGGTGATCTACATTGTAATAAGTACTCCTCCCTGTCCCATGATTCTGATTCAGGTGGCCCAGTGACCACACTTTGAGAAAAAACTGTTCTGCTGTATATAATACATTTTCTTGCCCGCACTTAGCATGCGTTCCAAAACTTTATTTTTAAAAATATCTGTTTTAATTCAGAAGGATAGGTATGCTTGCACTGAGAAAATTCTTTTTTTTTAAAGACTTATTTATTTATTTGGGGGGGAGGGAGCGCATGCATGTGCTAGCAGGGGGAGTTTGGACAAAGCAAGGGGGGAAACCTTGAGCAGACTCCCCTCCGAACTTGGAGTCCAACGCAGGACCCTGAGATCATGACCCCAACCAACTGAGCCACCCAGGTGCCCTGAATTGAGAAAATTCGTAAATAGAAAATGGCTCAGCAGGGATAGATAACTCTAAAATATTCTGCCCACATTATCAAAGATATTTACCCAGGAGGAAAGTAAAGAGAAACATGCATAGGGAACGAAAGAGACTGCATAAGGTGCTGCTGGATGGATCAGCCACAGAACAAAGACTCGGGATGAAACCCTTAACAATGGTGAAGGGGGGGCTAAATGTCAGGATGAGCTGATACTCCCACAAGGGGCTGTTTAGCTAAATTCAGAGAAAAGTATTCACATCTCTTCTCATTGCAGATGGAGATAGAAAGCAAAATCTTCAAAAATCTCATTTTGTGCTCATTCTTTGCTCCAAGCAAAGCAATTTTAAACAGGAAAGAACAAAACAAACATCATAGGGAGGGGAGTTAAAGAAAAAGAAGGAATGGTAACTTTGAGGGGATTAATATCTCTAATTCCAGAGTCATTTATAGATTTAGGGCTCACTGTCAATAATCTTTGAGGAAATATTTTAAATAAGAGAAATACCAAGAATTTGCAAATGAGATATATCCTTATTCTGAAAAATGGAAAAAATGGATTCTGAAAAGTACAGACTTGCACTCTTTCAAGTTTTAGAACAGATTATCAAAAAGCTTATCAGCACTTAGAGGTGGAAGAGATGAAAACTTTGAGCTAGTTTATGCATGCCAAGGATAGAAATGCCAAACTCTGGGGGGCACCTGAGTGGCTCAGTTAAGCATCTGACTCTTGATTTCGGCTCAGGTCATGATCTCAGGGTTGTGAGATAGAGCCCTGCATTGGGCTCCTCGCTCAGTAGGGAGTCTGTTCAAGATTCTCTCTCCCTCTGCCCCTCCCTCCCTCTCTAAAATAAATAAATAAGTCTTAAAAAAAAATGCCAAACTGTTTTCTTTTATGATAGATTGGGCGATGCTATAGAAGTTGCCACTAATGATTTCAGCAAGGTATTTGACCAACTAATAATTTTCTTATGAATAACAGGTTTTTTTTTTAAGTTGTTCTATTAGGTCAATTCAGACTTAGTCGACTCATTTTTCTCAGACATGATTAATGGAGTGAGGGCTCTAGGGCTTTTTTGGTGATTTGCATTCATTCAACAAATACTTATTGAACATTTTACCATATGCCAGGAACTGCTGTAGGTAGTGGGAATCCAATGGGGAATAAATCAAAATCCCTGACCGCCAGGGATTTTAGTAGAGGGAGACATAATAAACAAGTAAACAAATATATTCTATGTCAGGCAATGGTCAGAGAAAGAAAAAAAAAAAAAAAAGGTTAAAGAGAAAAAAAGAGCAATGGCAAGTGGGTATTTCTTTTAAAGGCTGATCAAAGAGGCTGATAGAATCTGGTGATAAGCAGAAACCTGAAAGAAGTGATGGAATGAGCTGTGTAATTATCCAGGGGAAGAATATTCCACATAGCATGACAGCAAGCATACAGGTTTTAAGATGGAAGCATGCTTGGTCAAGAGGCCCAATGGTAGGCAGAATAATAGTACCCCAAACCTGTCCAGGTCCCAATTCCCAGAACTTAGGACACTCCTATATTTCAGGCAAAATAATTTTGCAGATGGAATTAAAGTTCCAGACCTTATAAAGAGATTATCTTGGATTATCAAGGTGGGTCTCACATAATTTCATGAACCTCAAAGGCAGAGAACTTTCTGGCTTTAGAAAGAGAGGTTTGGCAGAAGAGTAAACCAGAAAGATACCAAGTATGAAAAGAATACTATACATTGTTGCTGCCTCTGAGATGTAAGGTCCCCTGAGCAAGGACCAGAAAGAGGCCTCTGGAAGCTAAGGGCAAGCCCTAGATAACAGCCCACAAGGAAAAAGGGACAGTCCTACAAACATAGCATAAAATTCTGCCAAAAACCAGAGAAAACAGTTAAACCAACCGCACTTCTGACCTACAGAACTGTGAGATAATAAATTTGTATTGTTTTAAAGTGCTAAATTTGTGGTAATTTGTGGTCATTTGCTTTGACAACAATAGAAAACTAATATAGACTAGGCTAAATTGAAACAGGTAGGGAGGGGTGCCTGGTGGCTCAGCTGGTTGAGTGTCGACTTTGATCCCAGCTCATGTCACAATCTCTGGGGTTGTGAGTTTAGGCCCCGCACTGGGCTCCATGCTGGGCCTGGAGCCTACTTAAAAGGAAAAAAAAAAGAGAAAGAAACAGGTAGGGAGTATGATAGGAGATGAAACAAGAGAGGTAGAAAGGATGGATTGCAGTAAGAAGGTAAACAGAGGGTAGTTATTGTGGGGCCTTCTAGACCACTTTAAGGCCTTTGTCTTTAATCACAGATGAAATGGGAGCCAGTGGGCATTGGGGGTAGGCATAACATAACCAAACTTACATTATAAAAGGATCACTCTGAACTACCTTGCATAGAACCCAGCTGAATGGATATTGCAATAATCCACACAACAGTAAAAACTAGGGAAATCATAAGGGAGATAAGAATAGTCAGATTCTGGATATGTTAGGTTGAAGCATATAAACTTGCCATTTGAGTGGCTCAAAAACAGTGAAAAAAATCAAAGGATGAGTCAAGAGGATTTGCTCATGGACGGCCTCAGGGTGTTGGGGAAAGAAAGGAGTCATTGTTGACTCCAAAATCATTGGCCTGAGCCAAGGGTACAAGAGTTGTACTGAGATAAACAGTGCAGGAGGGGCAAGTCTGGTGAGGGCTTAGGGGCAAGGGCAAGCAAGGATTCATCTTGGGACATGTTATGTATGAAACGCCTATCAGACATCCAAGTAGAGATGTTCATTAAACTGTTAGTTATACAAGTCTGCTGTCTGAGCTGGAACTATTAATTAGGGAGTCCTCTCACAACAATGGTGTTCAAAGCCATGAGATCAAGAGTTCAAACACGCAGGAAATGAGTGTAAAGAAAGAAGAGTGTTCTTCCTGGCTTACTCCTTTTTGAAAGTCTTTCCTAGATCATTTTTTTTCTGACCGGTAAATACAAGTATACTAATAATCTCACAATACGAAATATTTTTTAAATATTTAGTTGTGTATTTAATGAATTACCTGCTGAAGGGCCCCAGGCTGCCCCCAAATGTGCCACAATGGCATACTGATTATTTTGAATTAAAATTACTTTCAAAATAACCAGTGCAAGAACACTCTGACCCTCCTTTGTCTCCTGAAAGCAGGAAATAAATCTCTCAAGTGAAAGGTATCCTCCCTGTACCAGGAGGTAAAGAGACATCCTTATCACCAAAGATAGGGAATTCAGGGCGAAGAAGCCTATATAAACAAATCTTGTTACTTTTACTAACTTACTACCCAGACCAAATTCTGTTTAGAATTCCTTACTAATTGAAGCTTCTGAACATAAATTTACTTTGTCCTGTCAACTCCTCACAGATTTATATTTCTTTGTCCAAAAAATATAGAAGCTACATGCCTTGGTCATTTCTTAAGGTCTCAATTTTATTATTGGGCCTCTGTGTACATATTATTAAACTTTGTTTTTCTTTCCTATTAATCTGTCTCATGTCAATTTAATTATTAGACCAGCTAGACAAACTTTGAAGGGCAAAGTTAATTTTTCCCTTTCCAACACTGCTTTTAAAATAATAAAATTAAATAATATCTGTACCAATGCAGAAAATTCAAAATAAAGACCCATCAGTTAATTTCAGGTCTTCCAAATTAAACACAGATCATATAGTTGAAAAACCCTAGTGAAATTAGCATAAACTCCACACCCATATCAAAAGACTAGTGAATTGTATTCCCTCAATAGCTGTTGCTCTAAGACAGTCTCACATCCTATAATTATTTACATTTTTATATAACATTTACACTGAACATCTGGTGAGGAGTGTTATTCTTTCAATTTATTTCAGTTCTTCAACACTATGAGAATTTAGTATTTACATGTCTGCAATTAAAAGCAAAAGCAAAACAAAACAAAATTACCAACCTAACAATTCTGTTCTACCGTTTGCTTCCTTACACACCAATTGCCCCCATTGTGTTTCGGTTGTTGCTCATGATATATACAGGTCACAGTTTATTGTTCTCACCAACTTTCCTTCTGGAAAAAAAAAAAAGTATTTGTGAGTACTTTAGACTAGTATAAAAACACTAATATATATTATATATACATAAAATATGTATTACATGTTATATCTATATATTTTATATATATGTCACAAATTTCTTTCATGAAGCTTTCTCATTCTCTCTCAAAGAGAAATAAAGCTTTTATTTATATATATGAGATTATAAATATTTATATATATGTATCTCATACATACAAAGGTTTTTTTTTTAATCACAAAAAAAGTTACTGAAACATTCTTATAAGGTAGAGAAAAACCTGACCTGCTGCAATTATCTCCCTAAAGCACTCCTGTGAGCAAAATTACAAAGTATTTTTGCCAACCACATCACAAACAATTATTAATGTACTAACTTTAGTTCCATGTTTTGAGCTTCTCCTGGGCCAGGTGTGGAGTGGGAACATGTTCTTTATGGAAACATCTCATTGGATCATCTGCTGACAAAGCACATTTTTAAAGCGTACCCATAATCATTCTAATTAGGCCATCAAATGTCAGGACTTGCTGTGTGAATTTGATTAACTTTAGCCATCTCTGTGGTGCAACTGAGGAGTGACCCTACCTTGGAAACAATTTCCTTATGCTATGGCCTTTCCCCCTTTACCTGTCTGTACTGAAAAGTGGTAAGGAAGGTTTGCAATGCTGCCCTTACAAGTCTGTGAAACTTCCTTTCAGCTGGGAGCCCAATCACATCCAAACCTTTTTATATGCCTTCAACGCTGTTGCCTTTATACCTTTTTGTGACACTGAATTTATAATTAAACTTCTAATATGTAATATGTAAGGTAGGTTGTTTACATATCTCTTTATCTTCCACTAGATTGTGAGTAACTTATTTGTCCTATTTTGATCCTCTCTAATGGACAGACACAGTGTTCTCAATGCTCTAGCAGAAATATTTGAGGTTACGCAGAAGAGGGCATGTGAACACATCCAATCCTCCCTCCCCCACTCTTCCCCATTCCCATCACCAAACAACTTACTGAAAAGAACAAAGAAAAAGAAAACAAGAGGATTTGTTTTCTTAATGAAAACATGCCTTACATTGTTCACTAAGAGATTTTATATTTTTTAAACTTAATTATCATTATGCCTTTGAAGAAATACTATTGAATGGAGGTCATTGTGATGGTTAATCTTAGGGGTCAACTTGGCTAGACCATGGTGCCAGGTGTTTGGTCAAATACTAGACTAGATGTTGCTGTGAGGGGTATTTTATAGATGTGATTAGCATTTACAATCAGTGGACTTTAAGTGAAGGAGATTACCCTCAATAACGTGGGTGGGCCTCAATCAGTTGAAAGGCTTATGAACAAAAACTGAGGTTTCTGGGAGTAGAATAAATACTACTTCCTCAAGATCATAACAGAAATCCTACCAATAGATTTTGGACTCAAGACTGCAACTTCAACTCTTGCCTGAATTTTCAGCCTGCCAACTGGCTGCCCTACAGATTTCAGACTTACCAGCACCCACCATAGCATGAACCAATTCCTTAAAATAAATCTCTCTCTCCATATACACATCCTATTGGTCCTGTTTCTCTGGAGAACCCTGACTAATGTTGCATTTCGAAGTAGTTCTTTCTTTTATAATACTTCTGAACCTTTTGCTAATTGAATATACCATATTCTTAATTTTGTTACTTGGAGTAAGAGTAGGAGTTTATATACTACTTACTAACAGAAGTCAGTTTCTCTGTTGGTACAGAGAACAAGAGAGTTGTCAAAGGAACTCAACAATGGCACATATCCTGCCAAGCAGGGAAATTTTACACCAGAGGTTTCCAATATGAAGCTCTATCTGAGCCTAGAGTGGGCAGCCTAAATATTATACCCTACTCCCTAAGCTAGGAACATTTTCCTAAGCTGGTTTATACAAATTAACAAATCTTAAGCAATTACCAATAAAGAGTCTGAGTAGTTTGATCCAAACATTTTCTTCTAAAAAAGATGTGCCATGTTTGGGGCATGGTTGGGACAGGGAGGAGGGTTTCAACAATTAATGCAACTCAAAATAGGAGGTTGGTGTGCCCAGTTTCCATTGCCTCATTTATCAGGAGAGTTTGTGTTGTGACTCTTGGAAGTCAGTTTTATTGCATGATGTAATGGAGAAAATAATGAAGATTACAAATTTTCTTTATGCTTATGTTTTTTTAACCACTGCCAGTTTATGGATATTTAAGAAGTTGAAGCAAAAAAAGTAGATTTAGTTTCTTTTAGTTTAGCCATATGGTTAGGTCATAGAAATTTCTAAAGAAATATACTAAAGTGTTTTCAGAATTAAAAAGTCTTAGATACCACTTGGTAGACCTCCAATGGCCCTCAGAGGCTACACACTTCCCCTGATGTTACATAACAGAACTCTCTCTGTCCACTATAAAAGTGATGGTTTTGTATTCTGATTTAAGCTTGACATGTGGATTGAGAAGATGGTATTTGAAACTGCCAATAACTGTTATATAGTTATTTAGTGGAAAATAAGTCCTGATTATGAAAGCAGTTCATAGATTCTGGTGATTGAGTGTGAATCGTATTCTCTATGACTTTGGGATAACACCACAAGATGTGTTGATTATGGACCCCTAACCTATTATGGCGGCCCATTTTCAAAACACACACACACACACACCCACAAACTTGCCTTAAAACTTGTTCTAAAACTACCATATCCATTAGCACACAGTATTACTGAACATTGGAGTTAACTGTGGGAGGGAATCAACTGTGAAAGGAAAAATACATGTTAATGGGTGATTGTATCAGCTCTGCTTCTCTCTTCCAGCCTCCCAAAGAGGGTCCTGCCTTGTAGACCAATTCTTTTGGACTTCTGTCATTCAGAATCAGGAAGAAAGAGACTGGGGGAAAAGATCTGAAGCACAGATCCAGGGCTGGAGAAGAGTAGGGCATGTTTTGAAAGACAGATGCGTACAAGCAGCTATCGTATGTGAGAACAGTGGATGAGAGAAAAAAAGAGAGATGTTTAAGATATGTTGTTATTTATCTGCTTCACAGTGTTTGGGTTATGAGAATTTTTTAAGTTATTTCAAAATGCAAAATGAAGCATTTGCCTGTCTATTTTGAATATGGTCCTGCTCTAAGACTGGACCATGTGGGTCACAGATTTATAAACATCACACAAAATACTCATCTCAAGCTATAGAAATTTCTGGACAAATTCTTAGTAATGTTTGTAGCTACCGAGCTATTTTATGAAATTGCAGAGATAAAAGCCTTTATCAGTAAAATAACCTCAATCAGATTGTTGGGAGTTTAGAATGATGAAAACACCCTCATATCTCCTAGAACAGTCCAGGGTGTAAATATCAATATCCTCCTTAAATCAACCAATAAGTAGCCATAGGTCGAACAGTATAATTTTTTTTAACAAATAAAATTTATTGTACTGGTTTTGGAATTGCCTATTTATTAATGCTTTAAAAAATCGTTTTGAATTGTGAATAAGCTATAATCACCAGTATCAGTAATAAAAATAATACCGAAATTTTAAAAAATTGTAATACTCATAGGCCAAGGTTGAAAATATGCTCCTAGGCCTAGAGGGCAGTGAAGAATCTGGTCAATCTACAACTTGAACAATCAGTGCTTGAGCAATTTACATGTTTTAGCTGGAAACAGTGAAAACTGGCTCTCTTTCACAAATAATTTTTAAAAGAAATATCTCGTATTTTCCTGGTCTGATGTATTAAAGTGCTTTCGCAGAACTAATAGCATGGCGCCAATTCAATGTAAAAGATTAGAGAGATGCTCCTTTTTTTCAGAATGTTAAAATGTACCTTTCCCACGTCTGTATTTGCTCAAAGATTAAGCTTTGTATCGCGGAAGCCCTGGAGTAGAAACGTCTCAGTAATAGAAAGCTTGGACTCTCAAGGTTTCATTCATTCGGCCAACATCCCTGGAGCCCTTCCCTTTGTGCAAGACACTGTACTCAGTGCCAGGCCGGAGCCCCCGTCAACAGGAGGTAGCCCCTGCTCTGAGGGAGCCTCCGGCCTGGCCAGGGAACAGCCCAACTAGGAGTTCTAAACAAATCACCTAGAATATCACAAAGCAGCTGCACAGTGGACGTGCCTGAAATTACCACAAGGACGAGGATCAGTCCATAAATAAATGCAGTCTCCCTTCCAGCTGATAGGGTCGCCATGCCACCTCTCAAGAGCTGGAGCAGAGCTGGGTCTAGAACTCGTGGCCGGGGTTGTCAGGGGGCAGGGTGGCGAGGAGGCCCAAGCGCGACCCCCGATGGCGATGCAGCAGGTAGGGCGGGAGGCTGGAGGGGATCAGCCCGGCCCTCGTGTAGATCTCGACGGAGGAGGGTAGGCCGAGGTACTGCGGGTCTAGCCGTCGGACTGGCAGGGTCTACGCGCCGTGCGGCCTGGGTCTCGGGGGCGGGCTCTCGGCGAAGCCCCGCCCCTCCGGCTCCTCCCCCCGCCCCCCAAGGCGCGCTTGCCGGTCCCGCGCGGCGCCAACCCTTTCCCGGGTCATCGCCCCTCCTTTCTTCCGGGCCGCGAGCCCCCCGCGCGTCGCCTCAGGGCTGTGCTCGCTCGCGCGCGCGCGCGCTCTGCTGCCTGCCCGCCCTCTCAGCGCGCGCTCGGTCGCCCGACGACGCGGGACCCACACGCTCCGGACTAGGCTCGCTGCGCTCGCTCCCGCCGAGCGCCGGCCCGCTGAGGCGGCGCCCTCGGTTCCCGGCCCGGAGACGGTCGGGACCGCCAAATCTGCGGCCCCAGGGCGGCGGCGGTGAGGAGACGGGGCCGGGGGGGAGGCGGACATGGTGGAGCTGAGGGCACCGGGAGGAGGGTGGTCCCGGCGCCCCTGAGGCCACGTCGAAGGCTCGCGGCAGGCGGCGCGCCGGGGTAGGGGAGGAGTGTGGGATCGAACCGGGTTGCATCGGCCCCGGCCCGGCGCGAAGGAAGGACTATGGACCAAGGCGGGTGGCCCGAGAGCGTTTCCGCGGGACCCTCGGCGGGATGGGGACGGAGGAGACGCCGCCTCGAGACTCCCGCCACGTTTCCACCGCGCGTTACCCTCCGCTCAGGGTGGGCGACAGCCTTGCGCCTACCCACCCCCCATCCGCGTCCGTGCGTTTTCTGGTGCCGGGGACCCGGCTTGCTGTCTGAGGGGGGGGAGGGTCGCGTCCGAGGGGAGCCCCGTCCTGGAATCCGGGGCAACCCGGAGACTGGAATCGACCCGGTGGCAGCGGACCGGCGGGCGAACGGGAAGGCGCACCCTGCGAGGGAGGCTGTTTGGGGGGAGGAGGGGAATGGGGCTCCTCGGCCCTTCCCCCTTAACTCGGGGAAAACCGCGATTGCAGAAGTTGGACGCGCTTGCAGGCCGTTCTTCCCAGAGTGGGTGGAGATGTTTGATGCCTACTCACCTAGCACTCTTAAAACCCAAGCCTGAGTGCTTAGCAGCAGGTTTTGATGGCCTAAAAAGTCCAAGTCCCGGCCCCGTGGGAAATCCCGTCTCCTCAGCGTCCGGAGAGCCCGCTTTGTAACGCCGCTGAGGCTGGGCAGGGGCTCCTCACCCCCACGGCCACGATCCCCGCTTCCTCAACCTTGGGAACGTCTATCAGAAATATTTGTGTCTAGAAACGGTTGCGATTAGCCTTTCGTTACAACACAGGGAAAAGTACAAAGTTATAAACACCTGGAAGGCCGGGCTTGGTTTTCCTTTGGGTTTTACGCACGCCGCTGTGAGCAGAGGAGCCTGTGGAACAAAGTAGAACTTGAGGAGAGCCGCCGCGGTGACTACGTCCCAGATGACGTCACCGTGCGATATTTAAAATGGGAGCTTTTCGCTCCGAGTGTGGGTGGAGGAATTGCGGCTACTTTCTCAAGACGCCTAAGGTCTTATTGGCCCAGCTTGCTTCTAGTTTCTCCCTCTCTGACTTTATAACTCCCTCTTTTACCTTTTGGTACTCCCAGGATTCTAAGTGGTGGGAGTGGGTTAATTTTTCTGCTATTCCAGGCATCATTCCTTCAAACCGGGAGGAAAAAAAAAAGTAATTCCATATGACTCATCTTGTGTTACAAGCAATAACAACCACTAAGTGGTTCTTTCCTTCCTTTCTTTCTTTTATTTTTTGATATGAAACAGAACAAAACAAAAAGGAAAACAAAACCCTAAACTCAGATATGTAGAGCACAGTAGACAAATTTAATGAATGAGGAGAATGGTACAGTTAAGGATTCAGTACTTTTCTTTAGTGTAGTTCCTTGTTTTCTTTGGTGAGATGGAAGCTAATGTAGTTCCATCAGCAAGCAACTTTCATCCCAAACTGTATATTAAATTGCAGTGGGTTTTCTTTTCCATTATAACGTGGTAGAATATAAATATATCTTTATAAAGTGGAAATGGCTCAACATTTTTCTTAGGAGGATGCCTCATAGCAGTTGTGGAAGGCTGGGGTTGTATCTACCTCCACAACTCTTATATGCAACCCAGTTCCTCTTGTCTGGTAGCTGGCCAGAGAAGGTGGATTTGGCATTCTAGGGTTCCAGGAGGAAGGTTTGGGTGTCTTCCCATCCGAGATCAGGGTAGGTATGGCTGCCAGCACGCTTCTCAGATAACTGTAGAGTTTATTTCACAGTGAGATCCGTTGTTTGAATTTGCACAAGGAGTAAAGGAATCATGAGAGACTATAAGAGGCTTGAGAAAACAAATGTGTGAGAACACAAACTATCAGCTAGGTTAGTTGGTTTTTGTACTAAACATAGCAGAAGCTGTATGTCTTTGATAATTGGCTCTCGAAAGGGTGATATTGCTTAGTAAATGCAGCATCTGAATAACTCCAAGTTACTTAAAGCAGCCAAATGAATGAGCTCATCACATAAAGACAGAATATACATCGAAACAATCCTAGGATAAGGTTTTTGCCTTTATGGATTAATCAATGATAAATCAGATCTGCCATTTAAAGAAAGTCTTTCTTGAGGCAATTCCACAGTGCAGCTAAATCTCTGATTATTTCTTTTAGTTTGATTTTTCTTTGGATGACCCTGAATTTCTACTCTCTTAAGTGTTTTGATAGAGCCACTGTTTTGGTCCTATCTTTTAGGTAAATATATCTCTGTTCCTGAAAGAATGCTTATAGAAACTAAATGCTGGATTTTTTTTTCTTTAAACAGCTTTATCATTCAAATAGGATTCACATAGCATACAATTTATACATTTAAAATCTGCATTTCATTAGTTTTAGTATATTCACAAAGTTGCGTAACCATCACCACAGTTAATTTTAGGATATTTTCCTCACCCTAAAAGGAAAACCTGTATTCATTCATTGATGTCTCTCCTTTCCCCCCATCACTTCTGCCCCTAGGCCACTAACCAACTTTCTGTCTATATGGATTTGCCTATTCTGGAAAACTCATAAATGCAGTCATACAATATTTGGTCTTTTGTAACTGGTTTCTTTTTCTTAACACGGTTTGTTCAAGGTTCACCTCTCTTGGGGCGCCTGGGTGGCTCATTCGTTAAGCGTCTGCCTTCGGCTTAGGGTGTGATCCCAGAGTCCTGGGATCGAGCCCCACATCAGGCTTCTCCACTGGGAGCCTGCTTCTTCCTCTCCCACTCCCCCTGCTTGTGTTCGCTCTCTCGCTGGCTCTCTCTCTCTGTGTCAAATAAATAAAATCTTTAAAAAAAAAAAAGGTTCACCTCTCTTGTAGCATGTATCAGTACATCATTCCTCTTTTTGTTGCTGAAGAATATTCCACTGCATGTATATACCACATTTATCTGTCCATCAGTTGACAAATGTCAGTGTCCATCAGTTGGACATTTAGGTGCTCTACTTTTTGGCTCTTACGAATAATGCTATGGACACTTGTGTACACGTTTTTGTGCAGAAATATGTTTTCATTTCTTTTGGGCATATAAGTATGAGTGTAGAATCGATTGGTCTTATGGTAACTCTGTCTAACTTTTTTAAGGAATTACCACTGTTTTCTGTAGTAGCTATACAATATTGTGTTTTAAAGTTCAAATTATTTCACAGAATTTTAAACAAGTTATTGTAGCTAAACATTAACATGTTTAGTAAAAAGTATATAATGGTGTCATTGTAGTGCTTCTCTTTGAGTGATATCTCTAATTTTATTTTAGCCAACAGGAGCAATTTGGTCTGTTCTCTTTACTGAACTTCTTCACAAAGCTTTCTTCACAAAGCTAAGTGATAAGTTCTTAGACAGTATTATAATAAGGTCTTTATGGCCTAAATTAGTGATTATTTGTTCCTTTTTCCAGATATGAGCCAATGAAACACAAGATAAAATTGAAAGAAGGGAGCTGTGAAGGAGGGATATTTTGTAGAGCTTTATCTTCCATTTTTTGCGTTTTGGTTTTTTGAGAAAAACTGTTTTATCTTTCTTTGCAGGGAAAGATGAAGAACGAAATTGCTGCTGTTGTCTTTTTTTTCACAAGGCTAGTTCGAAAACATGACAAGTTGAAAAAAGAGGCAGTTGAGAGGTTTGCTGAGAAATTGACTCTTATACTTCAAGAAAAATACAAAAATCACTGGTATCCAGAAAAACCATCAAAAGGACAGGCCTACAGGTAAAGGATTAGATTGGATAGTTGGATTGGACTAAGATGCTGATAGCTCCTGAAATGAGTGCAAGGCCAGAGGACTGAAGGGTCTCCAGTCCATTTCTTTCACAGTTTAACTGCAAAATACAGAACTCTGGGGTGTCTTTGGTATTTTCTTTCCTTATGCATTTTAAAATACAGGTATTTGTCGATGGAGTCCCACTACCTGGACTTGGGAGGCCCATACTGTCGGCTCATGGGAGTTAGTCTTGTGGTTTGGTTTGGCTTCTGACTGAATGCATTTCTTTTAAGTATCACAGGTACTAGAGGGTTTTCACAATTCTAGAGGACCCCTAAAACTCACCCATAAATGGGCATGGTAAGAGTTGAGAGAAACAAGTCTCTTTGTTTCTACAAATAAATTACATGTTACATGTATTTGGAAAAAGTAAAAGTTTTATGACAAACGAGAACTAAGAATATTAGATACCTAATGCATTGTTGACAGAAATAATTTCATTTTACTATGCATAATTCTTTATGGTAGAAGCCACTGTAACTGTTTTATTGATGGAGGTAACTTATTACAGCCTACAACTGGTAAATATTAGCTCTGCGATTTGAACTCAGGTCTAACTGACCCTAAATTCTTATGGGCTTTTGCACACCACAGTTTGACCACTGCCCTGTCTCTTGAGAGGGAAAGTAACTCTCACTTGCAGCTGTCTTTTTGTATTCTGGTTTATAAGTTACATTTATAGCTTAGAGTAAAGAAGAGCAAGCTTCTGCAAAACATGTTCTGGCATGCTCATTCCCTAGTATTTATGTGATCACTGTGTTGAGAACCTGGGTTCTGCTAAATAACTCAGCTGTCAAACCATGCCCCATTTGTGGAGGTGGCCACAAAAAAATAAAAAGTAGAACAGTTGTGACTACAGAAATTCTTTTATTTATGCATATTGCTGTCCCCAAAGTTTCCTTCTCAAATCAGCACTTCTGTGCTTTGATGTAAAAAGGACTTCCTTTCAGTCACTTAGCTCTTACAAGTACAAGAGTATTCAGGGAGTCTGCAAAGGAAATGAAAATATGATTTGTTTAGTTCTCATTTGCTAAAAGACATAGGTGAGCATGTTTTCTATTGAAAGGGAAAGAGTCAAAGTTATTGATGTATTTTCCTCTTTATTTTTATCTAAGGAGGTTTCCTAGTAAATTGGAAAATGTGATGAATTAAAGTAGAAATGTGGATGTTCCATATAAAGCAGACTAAAGTTATTTTTTATCTTCTCACTTGATTCTCTTTAATTTTTTTCCTGCACATCTTCATTTCTGATACAGTGAAGAGCTTTTGTGAGTTAGAGCTATTGAGGCTTTTTACACTGATGTAATTGACATTGGACAAAGGCTTTTGGAAGTGCCAAACCAACTTTTTACTATTACTGAGAAAAGAAGACACTGTCAAGTAAATGCTTAAAGGTCAGACAGTGTACAGTTTCATTTCCATTAATTCTTAAAACTTGAGGAAAAAAATTAGCTAAACAGGATTAAATTGGCATATGATCAGAAGTATCATTATTGAATCATTTTGAAGCTGTCTTTGAAGTAGAAAACTATTAGACTTAATGGTGGGTTGTTACTATTATAAAAATGAATAGAATATAGGATTAGCCAGTGAGACTCTTGAATCCATAGAGTAGGATAGAAATGTTCTTTTTCTTTTAATGTGTTTATAAATTAAAATTGTTTCTCTACAATATCTACAAATAAGAGGCTTTTGGAGGGCAATTTGGCAATATTACCAAGATCTGTAAAAATACTCCTACTCTTTGAACAGTAAGTCTCCTAAAAATCTATTCAAGAAGTATAATCAGAAATGCAGATAAATATGTATGAATATGGATGTTTCTTACACTTTATAATTGCAAAAAATTGGGAAGAACTGTCAACATTAAGTAAATGATAGACTATTTTTGTGCAGCTTTTAAAATCCTGTTTTTGAAGACTGCTTAATGGATAAGTAGTCACACTATATAGAGTTAAAAAAAACAGCACAAAAATATGTAAGATATGCAAATGAAGCAGTCTCTGAGCATCTTTATTTACATATATATTTTTTAAGCTTAGAGCCTACATCACCCTTATTTTGAATAACGAAAACACATACTTCTAAGATCTATCTCCTTACCTATAACTGCTCTTGTTCCTGGGGCACATGGGACTTTTGAATCAACCTACACAATACTGGAATTTATAAACATAGACCATCTTAAAGAAAGGAATAAATAGTATCTTACATGCTGTAAAATAATTTTTTTATTCTGAATTGCTTACTTGTTAATGGTCATGTTAAGATTAACACAAACAGAATAGGATATTTCATAAAATAGACTTTGGAGTCCAGTGGTCCAGATATATCCCCTGGATTCACCACTTTCTAATTGTGAAGTTAGGCAAGTTACTCAGCTCTGCCTCCTTTCTTTCTTACAATGGGGAAGTGATATCTAACTTACAGGATAATTGTGAAAATAAAAAGAGTTGATACATGTGAAGTACTTAGGAAACTGTCCATTATATAGTAAACCTTCAAAAAGAGTAATTATTACTATTTAGAAATCTGTATTAGCTGTTACTTAATGAGAACTTTTTCACCATTTTAAATGAAAATTGAAATCGAATAATAAAATAATTTTTAAAAAACTTCAAACAGCATGTTGTTCTATTGATGTCATTGTATTTAATGGTATAATTACTATTTGTCAATAAATTTGTATTTTCCATATTTGAGAGCTTTGCATATGAGGAAGAGGTGAAATGACTTAATCTAAACTCACCCAATAAATAAGTACTAAGACTAGTACTAACACCTGGGTTCTCTTGATTGATTTCTTAGTTGTAGAAGCAGTAAATACTTTTATTGTAGCCACCATTTCTGTGTGTAAGCAAAATGCTTACTTTAACATGTATTTTTGAATTCATCCTGGGAGCTATCTTTGAGCATTCCATTAAGTAGATGTGGTATTTCTTAGGTTTAAAAAAATAGAATGGAGGCTCTGTTGGTTGTTTTTTTTTTCCCAGTTATTTTGACAACTTTTTTTTTTTTTTTAATGAAAACCCTTTGGTAACAAATAAATGAGATAAGCCAGTAACACTTTGGGTTATATTTTAATCATAACTATGTGATATGAATGGTTCTGTGTCTTGGACTGATTCTTTATAGAACAATTATAGGTGAGGAAAAGGACACCTTTCTTAACACTATCTGGGATTTATAAGCAAGGAAATGATCAAAACATCACAGGAATTTAAAAGTATTTGAAACATTGGTTAAGGTCTTAATGTTAGTTTTGAGATTTTGTTATATAGTAACTTGGCCTATTAATACTTCTACCTTTAGAGCTCTAAGTAATTTCAAGCAGCTTTAATGCTCCTTAGTCTTTTAATGTACATGTGAAATTGAGTAGTTCCTGGCTAAAATGATGTAAAGCCAGTTCTTGTGATTTCCCTGTGCTCGGACAGATGCCCTCCTCTTTTCACCAGGCGGAGTAGTCTTACTGATAATCGTGCCTCTTTGCCTTCAATTCACATTTATAATGCATTTAGGATAGATATGCTCCTGGGTTCTCCATTAGGGTTTGTTTGTTTTAAATTCACATTAGCAAATACTAATAATATAGCAAGGTTTATGATTAAGACTCAATTAAAGCTACTAACATTACTGCTCTTTGTTGCAGATGCATTCGTGTCAATAAGTTTCAGAGAGTTGATCCTGATGTCCTGAAAGCCTGTGAGAACAGCTGCATCTTATACAGTGATCTAGGCTTACCAAAGGAACTCACTCTGTGGGTGGATCCGTGTGAGGTGTGCTGTCGGTGAGTTCTTGAGTGTGCCAGCTGAACTGATTACCATACTGGAACTGATTTTAGGAAATTCTCTCAGGTCCTGCCTGCTTGTGTGTCTTGATGGCTGGAAGCTATTGTTTGGGCTTTCTTAGTTGTGAATTTTGTAATCCGAAGGTGAAAGATGGTTACATTCCTTTTTTACAGCTAAAGAAACTTAAAAACTTGGTTGGGTAGGGTTTTTCTAGGGCTCTGCCAAAAAGTTTATTATAGACCAAGAAGCAGAATTTAGACACCTAAACTTCTATAGGTCAATTATTGTCTTTCATTGGTGGTACACTTGTCTTTCCCCTCTTCAAATTAGGAAAGAAGTTAAGCCCAAATAGTAGTGGATAATAATAACTTTTGCTTGGTTTCTGTTTCTGTTTGTTTCTACTCTGGCCTCCCTCCCCCTTTTTGATTTTTAAGTGACCAAATGTTATTTTCATGGTTTTATTTTTATAATGGAGATTATTTCTCATCTCCTAATGAGCAGAATTGTAAAAGGTGAGTGTTAGGTATGATAGCTAATTGAATTCCATTCATTCTAAAAAACATTCATTGTGGACCAGGCATTCTTAGTTGCGGGGTTTTAAAAAATGAAAGGACATTCTGCTGTCAGGTTGTTCAAAGCATAATAAGGGAGAAGAAAGAATAAGCAGATTACAGCAGTGTGATTTATGCTGTAATAGAAATACGTACAAAATGCAGTGGTTGGTGGCACAAAGGAGAATTAGAAAAGACTACCTCTGCTGGGAATTAGAAAAGACTACCAAGTGGGTGATGCTAGAGCTGGGTAGGGAAGGATGCAGTTGAATAGATGACAAGGTGGGAAGGACATTTCCAGTCAGGAAAAATAGAATGAGTAGATGCATGGAATCCCCTGCAAGTGATTTCCTACAGCTCTTCCTTTAGGGTATTTCTTTTTGGTTTTAAGTGCATTTCACCTGTTGACTATGGTAGAGATGCTTTTTGATGTAACCCTAATGTATTCCAAAGGTAGTCATAGCCTTTGACCTGATCTCCAACAAGAGAAGTAGAGGCGATGACATGTCACGACAAAAATACATGGTAATTCTCCCACTGAATTATTCTGGGCCACCGTGGAGCTACTTTGATATAAGCTGTTTGTGTAAGCTTCTTGCTTTGGGAAACTTAGACTTGAACTTTAGGTACTAGATTATCCAACAATTCTTTCTCAGTTAGAAAAAAGAAGAGCAAGACATCTCAAGTTTTGGTCCGAAAAGGTCAAACATTTTTAGATTCTGGGACTAATTTAGGACTCCTCTTAGTGTAAGGTCAGACTATATAGACTTTGGACCCTGAACCCCTGCTGAAGACCTCAGTATATAAGAAATAGCTATTACAAAGTTACCATATTGAATTGCTTACTTTATTAGGCCTGCACTTAGATCCTGATTCACTCTTATTTAACACACAGTTCTTTAAGTTAGTTATGTAGTTTTTGAGCCATAAAAAATTATAAGCAGTGTTCGAAAGGGGCTTTTTCATGTAATTATAAAGCTACCGAAAGATTATCATATAGTCTTATATGGAGGTGGGAGCAAAAAAGCTAAAGAATTGGCAAAATTATTATCACCCAGTCAAATAATGAGTATTTAATACGACGATCTTAAATCATTAGGGAAATGTTTCTATGTTCAAAGATGCTGAGAAGTTGTAAGAAATTGTATAAACATTTTGGACATATTTATTTGAAATGGCTTAAACTAAATCTTGGCACCTAAAGATAAAAGCTTTAGTTAAATAGACATTCTACTTAGGTGGATTGTTCATTAATTAATGATTCCAGATAATGAAAAATTATTGTGCTTTCATCTTGTTAATATATGAAAATCTTTGCATTCAGTAGCCTTTTAATAATTTTACGTACAATTAAAATTTTGCCAAAAATTGGCTGTGATGTGATATTTTTTCACAGCTAATAGAAATCACCTTCAGAATGGAAGGTACTCATTCTGTGACAGTAGAATTCCAAAGAAAGACATGCTAGCGATCGAGTAGAGGTGATTGCTGTAAGTTAATAGAGGAGATTGCAGTATTGATTAGTGCTTTGGGACCAAAACTGTAAAGATAGATATTCTGAAAATTAAAATAAAGCTGACCCAGCACTTATATAATTGAACAAATATCTGAGAGTCATTAATAATAATAACTCATTGGTACACTAGAGACTAAGCTTATAAAAAAATTGAAATGCACTCAAGGGAACATTCTTCATAGTATGACTGAGTTATTCCATCAGGATAAAATACTGGAAGTGTACAAAGAGTGTTACATAGTTAGGTTATCATTTAGTGAACTTTGTGAGGTGATACAGAATAGATAACAGATCCTTCCTATAAAGAGATGCCTGAGAATGGCTCACAGCTTTATCTCTCCAACATATTGTATACCTTTTTTTTGGAATTTCTATAATCCCTTTCCTGATATAAAGCATTAGATACTATTGATATGTTTCAAGTTAACTAAATTGGACTTAATGTTTTAGCAGTGTGCGATTGAAAAATGGAAAGTTTAAAAGTTATCCATTACTAATTCTGTGACATTAACGGCACACTCTAATGTTACAGTAGTACAGTAAACCGCTTCACTTACATGAAGAGAATTCTCATACCAAAATACTAGAAAGGGAAAGATGCAGAACCGTATTAAACTTGGCATGTCAGGCCACAATGGAAATTTACCATTGCTAAAACTCTGTGCTACTTGAAATTATAGTACAAAAGTTTTATGTTGTGAAGAACTTGCCTAACTGCTCAGACATCTTGTACTAGGAAGAATCATTAGCTGAAGACCAATCAGTATCCAGCCAGTTCCAGCTTTCTTGCCCAGCAGATAGGAAACTGTGGCCTGGTGACATTAAATGACTTGCTCCTTGTAATGGAGCTAGTTAGTGGGGAGAGCTGGAACCAGGAACTTGTTCAGTGCTCTTTCCACCATCTGTAGCAACTCCTTTTATGAGATGAACTGAAAAAGAATAGAAAAGGGAGTTATGTCCCATATTTAGGTAGCATTTATGGCTCCAATCAGCCTGTGTGAGAATGAGAATGGAAGACAGCACAGCTGTATAAAGAAGTAGAACTCGGAGCACCTGGGTGGTTCAGTCAGTTAGGCATCTGCCTTCAGCTCAGGTCATGATCCTGGAGTTCTGGGATCGAGCCCCACATCAGCCTCCCTGGTCAGTGGGGAGTCTGCTTCTCCCTCTGCCCCTCACCTTGCTCATGCTCTCACTCTCTCTTTCAAATAAGTAAATAAAATCTTAAAAAAAAAAAAGAAGTAGAACTCACGAGGCTACATGATTTCCTTAAAACTTTCAAAGGCTTTATTGCAGTTTGGTCTTTTACTTTATTATACATATCCCGATTCAGAAATAATTTGAGACAAGACTTACCTCAAAATGAAATTAATTGACATAGTTATTATTAACCCTGTTTTTCTATCAAGGTTGTTTTTGGTTTTTTAAGCTTAAAATCACTTTGTCTCTCTAATTACATATTGTTTAGGAACTGCTTAAGAATTCATTTGCTTTGTCCTAACACTAGAAATTGCTTCCTAGTGTGTATGGTGTACAGTCTATTCAAATAGATTTGTGGGTTTCTCCTATTCTCCAAATGAAAACAAGTTTTATGTGGCACCTTGGTGGCTCAGTTGGTTAAGTATCCAACTCTTGATTTCAGCTCAGGCCATGATCTTGGGGGCCTGAGATCAAGCCTGTGTTGGGCTCCATGCTAGGTGTGGAGCCTGCTTAAGATTCTCTCTCCCTCTCTCCCCCCCAACCCCCTTCACCTCTTGTCTGCATTCTCTCTCTCTCTCTCTCTCAAAAAAAAAAAAAAAAAAACTGCTAGTTTTACTATTCATTATGCTATCTTGCTTCATTGCAGAATTTATTTTCCTTTTTTTTTTTTTAAGTAGCCAAGAGCCAAAGTTACATATTCTAACTCCCCCTCCAAAAAAAAAAAAAAAAAAAAAACTGCTAGTTTTACTATTCATTATGCTATCTTGCTTCATTGCAGAATTTATTTTCCTTTTTTTTTTTTTAAGTAGCCAAGAGCCAAAGTTACATATTCTAACAATTATTTTTCTAGCTCAAGGCTCTAAAAATATTTTGGCAGGATTAAAAGGTTCATTTTACTTTTTTAAAAAAAAATTAAGATGAGAAGTGAGAAGTTTCCCTAGGAATCTCCATGAGGTAAGCAATATAATTCAAGCAAAACCCCTTTATTTTCAACACTTGTTTGTTTTCAGTTGCTTCAGTTCTCATTTTTGTCAGTGTAGATATAGAACCCAGGCCCCTTTTTAATTTAATTCATGGTAAAAGTAAATCTCAAAGGAAATGTCTAGTTGATTTGTGACTTGAATTACTAGTATCTACATTACAGTGGTTAGTTAAAAATACATTAGCAAGTTTTACTGTACAGCCAGTTTAATGGTATATACAAAAATGTAATCAAAACAGTGAATTTCTCTTTAGTGTTTTAAACAACTATTTTTGTTAGTGGCAGTAGGAAAGAAAATTGGGAAAGAGAATGGAATCACTTTTATTTGTACTTAAATAAGCCAGAGGTAGAAAATCATGGTCTGCCTATTGGCATGGAATTTGGGTTAAGATACTGTATATGTAGGGTTATGTTCTGGGAGGTTCCTCCTTTGCTTTGGACTAGTAGCATGTCCAAGCCTGTTTGATTGTTTATATGGACAAACAATTTCTTGATTTTGTTGATGGTACTTCAAGGTTTGTGAGTTTGTTTGTTCGTTTAATCCTTAGGTATGGAGAGAAAAATAATGCATTCATTGTTGCCAGCTTTGAAAATGAGGATGAGAACAAGGATGAAATCTCCAAGAAAGTTACCCGGGCCCTTGATAAGGTTACCTCTGATTATCATTCAGGATCCTCTTCTTCAGATGAAGAAACAAGTAAGGAAGTAGAAGTGAAACCCAGTTCGGTGACTGCGACCCCAAGCCCTGTGTACCAGGTAACCATGGAATGGCTGTCTATTAAAGGTTGTGAGCAGGGCTTGTCAGGTCATTCCAGGTAGTCCTGCTCATGTTCCCTAGGGTTTCTGATTTGAGGTTTTGAGTGCCAGTCTTTTCCACATAAAAGGAAGCTGTTCCTTTGAGATGTAAATGGCATCCTGAGTCACTTTATCAAGGGTCTGCTTTACTACTCAATTCAGTAGGATAAAGATATTTTATTTATTTATGTATTTATGTATTTATTTATGACAAGTATATTTTAAAAGATGCAGGAAAGACTAGAAAAAAATCACAGTGATAAAACATTCCTGATATTTTTAAAATCTTTATTAAAAAGTAGGTATTCAGTTTTTGTAGTCGTCGACACTTCTAATTCATACCATTAGGTTTAACTTTCTTTTCTCCATGATTAAAGAGAAACTTCTGAATTATATATGAGTTAATTTTTCATTCAGGTCAGAACAATATCTCCTTTACTTCAGCAGTTAAGTTATAGCAACCATGCATGCACTTACAAATTTGTTCACTTATTTATTATTTATACCCCACATACCAAAGAATATTTAATATACTTTAAAAAATTCTCAATACAGTAATAATCTTCGACAGAAAAGATATTTCAAAAAAGTTTAAAGAAATCTTTTGAATTGAGCCTTATTCTGTACATGTACTTTTCTCTAATTTTGAGTATATTTTAAAATATACCTATTTTTATTAATTTGGCCTTAATTAGACATAATGAAACATAACAGGCTCATGGTAGGGTTGGATTTGGGCTACAATAAGAATTTAAACAATGAGTAAGAAATCAGTTTTGAGTATGAGAACCTAAATCTTTAAATTCATCATACATTTATATAATGAACATGCTTTCAGTATAACTTAATTTTTCATTTCTCTTTTTTCATTTGTTGAATTATCCTTCTAGGCTTATGAGGAAGATTAGTTCTTAGGATTATCATTTTTAGGGATATATGTCTATATGCATATTGTAAGATAACATGCACTTGCTTTAACAACTTCAAACAGTGTAAAAAAGTATAATAATGACCAAGTCCTCCCTCACCCCCCCACAACCACCAGTCCTGTACCTTTCAATGGAAGTATTCATTACCAGTTATTTTTGTATTCTTCCTGAGAGATTCCCTATATAGATAAGTAAACATAATATTTGTATTTCAGGGATCATGTTTAAGACTTGTGTCATAAGTTCTGGGCTGCTTTTCCTCTGTGTGATGTATTATATACTCTAAATTACTATTGTTAAATTGCCTGGAATTCATTCATATATGGCAATTTTATATCAGATTTTTGTTGTTATTCAGCAAAGCAAGAAAGTCTTAAATTGAATTGATTGCTGCTGATATTTTACAAGTAAATTGACCTTTAATTTTTAGATTTTCCTTTTAAATTGCATTTATTTCCCCTCATGTTGAGAAACTGTTAGGATAAAATTATAACAAAGGCATGGAAATTGAAATGTCTTTTGTGTGCTTTTAAAATAAAACATTTTTCCTTGACATTATATTCACCAACAAAACATTTCATGACAGAGAAGCATGGCTTGTTAAAAGCTATTGTGTAGAAAGCTGGTGCAAGTGGCCCACTTTAATCTTTTCTTCCTATCCATGTTTTCATCTTGAACCTGGCATTGCTAAAAAGGTTTAAAAAGGGGGCTTATCAGAATAAGGATACAAAGTTCCTAGCTTGGGATCTTTGTTCTTTTAGGAGTCTGTTTTTTGTAAAGGTACCCCCAGAGATTCTTAATGAAGAAGTTAAAAGTACCCCCAGATATTACTAATTAAGAAGTAAAGATTGTCATTTCTCCCCAAATTGATACATAGATTCAACTCAGTATCAATCAAAATCCCAACAAGATCTTTCTAGAAAATGACAAATTGATTCTAAAATTTATAAAAAGGAGAATCAAGTTAGAGGCCTCACACTTACATAAAGCTATTATGTCTATCAAGACAGTGTGGTAAAGATTTAAAGACACAAATGTATTAATGGAACGAAATAGACCCAGAAACAGACATACATATGTAGTCTTTTTTTTTTTTTTAAGGAAAGTGTCAAAGCAGTTCAATAGGGAAAGTCTTCAAGAACTGGTACTAAAACAATTAGATACTCTATATAGGAAAAAAACAAACCTAACTGCTGCTTGACTGTATATACAAAAAATTTGAGATGGGTCATAGACCTAAACATAAAAGCTAACTCTGAGACTTTCAGAAGAAAATATTGAGAGATATCTTTATTATTTGAGATAAACAAAGATTTCTTCCAGGGGATACAAAAAACACAAGAAAAGAACTTGATAAATTTGACTTCATCAAAATTTAAAATCTTTGCTCATCAAAACAAACCATTAAGAAAATGAATGGGCAAAGCATAGACTGGAACAAAATATTCTCAATACATACATCAAAGGACTTGTTTCCGGAATATACTTTATAAATCATTCCTATAAATCAATAATAAAAAACAAACGACCCAATTAAAAATAATGGGCAGAAGATGTGAATAAACACTGTACAAAAGAAGTTATATAAATGTCCAGTAAACACATGAAAAGGTGCTTAACCTTATTTGTCATCTGGGAAATGCAAATTAAAACCACAATGAAACACTACTTCTTCCAGAATGGCTAAAATTAAAGTCCAACACCACCGGCTGTTGGCAAGGATGTGAAATAGTTGGATTCATAACTGTTGGTGGGAGTATAAAATGGTACCACCACTTTGGAAAACTCTGGCACTTGTTAAGTATGCATCTACCCTATTACCCAACAATTACACTCTTACATATTTAACAAGAGAAATTAAATATTTACAAAGTCATGTATTAGAATGTTTGTAGCAGCTTTTTTCATGATAGTAAAATGGAAAACAACCAAAAATGTCCATTAACACGTAAATGGGAGAAAAATTGTGAGGTTATTCACACAGTAGAATAATAGCAATAAAACAGGATGAACTAATAATAGACACAATATGGAAAGACCTGAAAAACATTTGACTGAGGAAGGAATTTTGCCACACACAAAAGAATACATGCTAGAAGATTCTATTTATATGAGGTTCACTAACAGGGAAAACTCAGTCTGGTGCTGGAAATTAGAACAGTGGCTGCTTGTGGGGTGTGAGGATTATCTGGAAAGGGTAATATAAGCTCCTGAATTCTGTCTTCTTTCTGAAAGGGTTTTTTTTTTTTTTTTTAATGTTTTATTTTTAAGTAATCGGTACACCCAAAGTGGGGCTTGAACTCCAGCCCTGAGATCAAAAGGCACATCCTCCTCTCACTGAGCTAGGCAGGCATCCCTTCTTTCTGACAGTTTTAAAACCTTTTCAGCATCCCAGTATAAAAAGAAATGAAAACATTTCATTTTGCTACCTGTTTGTAGTATAGGTCAATTACTAGTTGGAACTCTAAAGTCTTCCTTATTTCATTATTTTATATAATCAAGAATTAACTATACTAAGGTTATTCATTGAAGCATTGTTATATTTGTTGTGCATTGTTTTTTAATAGTAAAACACTGAAAACAGCCTAAATATTCCATCACTAGGACACTAGTTAATTTGGTTACGGCATAGTCATTGCATTACATCTAGCTGTAAAATAATGAAAAAGGACTTTATGTGTTGATATGAATGTCTCCGAAATGTGTTTATCAAGTGCAAAAGGAGTAAAGAAAATTGTATGTGTGTTTTTTAAAATGAGTGTATAGATGTACACCTGAGTATAAGCATGAAATATTTCTAAGGGTATACACAAAAAAAATAATTAGTGTCAGTTGCCTCTGAGAGGGTAAGTGGGGTAGCTGGTAATCAGATAAAGAGGGACTTTGTACTGTATATGCTTTTATACCTTTTGTATTTTCTATGATATGAATACAATTTTATACAGAATATAAATTTTAAAATACCTGTACTAAAAAGAGCAGATTAGAAATCAGAATTCAGGACCGCTACGGACCTCCACCAGAGTTTCCTTTGGCTTCGCCCTGCCCAGGCATAGTTCACCATCTTTTGGATCCTAACACACAGCAACATGGACTGGAGGAGATACGCTAAGTGAAATAAGTCAAGCAGAGAAAGACAATTATCATATGGTTTCACTCATTTATGGAACATAAGAAATAGGAAGATCGGTAGGAGAAGGAAGGGAAGAATGAAGGGGGGTAAACAGAAGGGGGAATGAACCATGAGAGACTGTGGACTCTGGGAAACAAACTAAGGGTTTCAGAGGGGAGGGGGGTGGGGGAGTGGGATAGGTCGGTGATGGGTATTAAGGAGGGCACATATTGCATGGTGCACTGGGTGTTCTACATAAATAATGAATCATGGAACATTGCATCAAAAACTGGGGATGTACTGTATGGTGACTAATACAACAAAATAAAAATCATAAAATAAAAATCAGAATTCAGAAACTCATAGTCATAAGGTATAGCATTCTGAGTAGGGGGGTCCAAAACTGCTGATAACTTTTTGAGTAATGTGAATTTGATGTCCCATTTAACTTAGGGGATAATCTAAGACTTTTGTTCCTAAACACAAACTGGCTACATCAGAATCACCTACATTTTGGTCAGAATAGCTGGCCTCTGTTTCTAAAATTTTGTTATTCTTACCGTTCAGTAGACCAGGGCTAGGGCATGAATATTTTGTGTTTTAAAAGCTTTTTACGTGACTCCTTATTAATTAGCCAGCTCTGGAAACCACTGGTCTAAGGATGTGTCCTAAAAGAACAAACACATAATCTGTCCTTTCAAGCTTCCATTCATTTCTGTTTTGATCTTTTCTGGTTGTTTTATTTATTTATTTTTGGTTGTTTTAGAGTGCTGTTTTGAGTTTATTCATTTTCATTCATTCAGAAAACTAATCAGTCACCTATTACACATGAAGTTTTTAACATATTTAGATCTGACCGCCACTTAGACCTACTCTTAAGGGTATGGGTGAGTGATTTTGTTTCTGTTTAATGGGTAATCTGGAAATTCACCATGTTTTTGTTTTTACATAATGTGACTATTTTTTCCTTTGAATTAACTTACTGTTTTCTCTTTCATGCAGATTTCAGAATTGATATTCCCGCCTCTTCCAATGTGGCACCCTTTGCCCAGAAAAAAGCCAGGAATGTACCGAGGGAATGGTCATCAGAATCACTACCCTCCTCCTATTCCATTCGGTTATCCAAATCAGGGAAGAAAGAATAAACCATATCGCCCAATTCCAGTAACATGGGTACCTCCTCCTGGAATGCATTGTGACCGGAATCACTGGATTAATCCTCACATGTTAGCACCTCACTAGCTGCTTTTGATTCTGTTGGTGTCAGTGTTGAGAGAAGGTAGAATAAGCCTGACCACATTAAAAGTTAAAAGTTGATACTCCTAGTAGTAAAGTTAGATGGGTCAAACCATCAAACTTATTTTTATAGAAAAGTTATTGATAATAATCTTTCTTAAAAAATATATATGCACTTTAGATATATTGATATAGTTTGAGAAACTTTATTAAAGTTAGTCAAGTGCCTGAGTTTTTAATATTGGACTTGAGTATTTATATATTGTGCATCAACTCTGTTGGATACGAGAACACTGTAGCAACAGACGATCTGTTCTAGCACCTTTGAGCATTTACTTTATGGAGAGTATGTAAGTTATTTATACACAAGGAAATCTATTTTATGTCATTGTTTAGAAGAATTGCGTGAAATCATGTAGTTGCAAATAAAAAGTAGTTTGAGGCATGACAACGTGTGCTTCTTTTGTGTGCATTAAAAAAGGGAGAAATAGCAAAGGGGATTATTTCACTTTAATGTGTTTAAATATTTAGCAAAGAAAAAATGATGTAAGAATTTAAATTTTTCTTTAAAAAAATCAACTTTTTTTATTAACCATAACTTTCTCTAAGGCAACCATACCAAAATGTGCATATAAAAGTCTACAGTTTATTAGTAGTACTAATTGAAAATATAAATACAATAAAACATCTTTCAGCCATCAAATTGCTATAGCTAGGATTTTCCTAAGCAAGAGTTTAGCCTGTATTAATTTTGATGTGTCATCTGACTTAGATGCCTAATGCCACTGCATAAAGCAGAAATGTTCTTAAATCTCTATTCTTGTGCTTTTTTTCAACACATGAAAGTCTTTAATAGATGTCTGAAATAAAGCCAAATAGTACAGTACTTCATTCAGATTCTTCAGTAGTCCTTCATATTTATACCACCGTAATGCCATCAGTCTTGTACTTGAACTACAAAAAGAGAGAAAGAGATATAAGAATTTGATTTTTTTCCCAAAAATTAATTAAAAAAGAAGTTAGTTTCTCCTGTTACCCACATCTTTAAATTTCTAGTCATAAATTATTTGACTTAGAAAAATCACAGCTTGCTAATAAATCATTAGAAGGCCTTGGCTGTTCCAAATATTCCTGTTGTCATTTTTTCTGATAAATTCTATTTAAGTATAAGGTACCAGAGAAGTGCAGAAATCATAAAGATGCATATAGCCCAAAGGTTTGAAAATACGTGGAATTTAAATTCTGCAACCTCAACAGGAAACTTGTTTTTATTTATTTTTTTAATTTTTTAAAAAGATTTTATTTATGTATTTGACAGAGAGAGACAGCCAGCGAGAGAGGGAACACAAGCAGGGGGAGTGGGAGAGGAAGAAGCAGGCTCATAGTGGAAGAGCCTGATGTGGGGCTCGATCCCAGAACGCTGGGATCACGCCCTGAGCCGAAGGCAGACGCTTAACGACTGCACCACCCAGGTGCCCCAGGAAACTTGTTTTTAAACCTTAGGGACTTTCCTAGTTTTAATATTATCTTTGATAAACTATATATATCTTTTAATATATTTCTAAGCCATGATAACCTTTTTTCCTGAAATATATAATCAATGCCTATTCAAATGAGCATATTTTTCTAGGTATCGCAGGAAGTTTAGTTTTACTTAAGTTTGAAAATTTTCTTAACATTTTGAGAGTTTTGTGTGATAATGGCAGATTGTGTGCAGTTGTAAAGGTAGGTGGCAGGTTTCAAGAATTTTTATCATGGAGTTAGATAGCATTTGTTCTTTTAATTTGCTCATGTTGTAGTTATAAGCTTGTTGGAAAAATTAGAAGCGTAATAGTGTACTGTTGGGAAGTATTTTTGGCACACATCTAGTAACCAGATTTTTCTTTCCACATTAGATTACTATAAAACCTAAATCTCTTATTCATTAGTGTTGACAGCTAAATGGCTGAGTGCCTTAGGAAAAAGACTAATTTTGCATTTGACTGTATTAGACATATTACCTGTAGAAGATTTTGCCCTTTGAATGACTATCCAGCCTCCCACCTTGTTAGAAAAGTTATTTAAAGCAAAAGAAAACTCATCAATATGGCTTTTCCAATCCAATCCTAATGAAAAAAGCCGTCTTTCTTGAAGTGGTTGGGTCTTAAATTCAGCCTAATAAGCATGGGTACAAGTTTGTCAAACTTTTTTAATGGTGTTTAAGACTCTAGATGTAACATCTCTGTCTCCCTTAGACAATTTAGGACTGCTCTAGTGAAGACAATATTGCTGCATAAGTTCATCTTGAAAGCCTTTTCAGGCTGTTTCAAACAGAACTGGTTTGTGACTGAATGATGGTAATTTGTTTTAATTCTCAATCTTGTATTTGTAGGTGTAACTGCAAAGTTCTAAATTCACAGATTAAACTTGGACATGAGAATTTTAAAAGGTAAAAAATACAAATTCTTTTGGTAAGTTCTATTCTATCAATACTAAAGTACTTATTTCTGTTTTTTTAGTGTAATATTTATCTTAATATATTTAACTTTTAAGCAGACATTTCAGTCTAAGATTAATAAAGCATTTATGTTGACTTCTCAACTGTCACTGTTAAAGTGATTTCTTATTTGATGATTGAAAAGAAGCAAAACTTAAACACTATCATGTGCATTTACCTTGCCAGAGTAGCTGTTCTATCCATTTTATAGATAACATTAAATAAGTTTTAAAATTTTTTATATCTATGTGCCAGTAACTCATTTAATCCTCATAATAACCCCATGAGGTAGGCACCATTATTATCCCAATTTAGGTAAGGACTCTCAGAGACATTAAAAAATGCCCAAGATAACCGAAAGCTAAATTGCAAAATTGTGAGTGGCAAAAACAACAAAAATCCAAGTAGCCAACAACAAGTAAACAGGTAAAATCTGAACATCTACTCAAAAAAATACTATGGAAAATACCATATAGCTACCAAAAAAAATTGTAATGACAGGGAATAAAATGTTGCAAATTGGGGAAATACTGCAAGTGGGAGATGAAAAAATATTTCTATGATGGTGCCAAAAATTGTCTAGAAAATAAATACCAAATTGACAGTAGCTAGTGTTCTTAGAGGCAGGGGAAGGGATCAGAAACAGAGAACTTTATTTTTCTAGATTGTACATTTCAGTCTTTAGACTTTTATACTGAGCATTATTACTTTGTAACTTGAGGGCAGAGAGATAAAACATTTTTTATGAGCACTTAATTTAAGACAAGTTTGGTGGTTTTATTTTTAGCAAATACAAATATATCATTGATAACCAAATTGCATGTATGTTTCATGGGCAGTGTATTACCTTTCTGAATTAAAGGATCACAGTGTGGCTAAAAATTTTGTTTGTTGATCATACTGTGTCTAGAAGGAAATATTCCAAAATAATAAATGCTTGTAATAGAGTGGTAGCATTATATACTTTCCTCCACTGTTCCCAGTTATATGTAAATAATATTAATTTCATAAGAAAAATTTAAAATAGTGCTAAATGGGAGAGAACCCCTAAGAAAGAGTTCTAAATACCTGGAAATAAACTGTAACAACAGAAAGTGAATCAAATGGAGAAAAATTTATAAAAATTTACAAAAAGAAAAAGAACCAACTAGAAGAATATGCTGTATTTCTAAATTGACTCAACATTATGGAAACTTCACTTCAAGTTAATATATGAAGTCAATATAAATCATAATTAAAATTCTGATAAAATTGTAATGGAACATGAATCCCTGATTTTAAGTTTACACGGAAGAATAGTTCTCAAAAATAACCAAGATTTTTTTTTTTTAAAGAACAAGGGACAGGGAATATTCTTCCTTTTACATGATTTCTCAGTGTATACTCAAAAGTATAACATAGGACTGAACAATGAACAATGAAACAGAATTACAAGTGCACAACCAGAAACAAAAGTTTAACGTATGGTGAATGTGACTTTTCAAGTTGAAAAAAATTCACTAATAAAAAATTAATAGTGAACTATTTGGCTGTGCATTTTAAAATTTTTTAAAATTTTTTTAACTTATTTTTTTAAAGATTTTATTTGAGAGAGAGCGAGCACAAGTAGAGGAGAGGGAGAGGGAGAAGCAGGCTCCTGGCAGATCCTGGGATCATGACCCGAGCTGAAGGCAGACGCTTAACCAACTGATGCTTAACCGACCTTAACCAGGTGCCCCTAAGTCTTTCTTTTTTTTTTTAATAATCTCTACAGACATCATGGGGCTCGAACTCACGACCCCAGGATCAAGTCACATGCTTCTCTGACTGAGCCAGCCAGGCACTCCTGTATGCATTTATTTATTTATTAAAGATTTTATTTATTTATTCGACAGAGATAGAGACAGCCAATGGGAGAGGGAACAGAAGCAGAGGGAGTGAGAGAGGAAGAAGCAGGCTCATAGCGGAGGAGCCTGATGTGGGGCTCGATCCCATAGCGCCGGGATCACGCCCTGAGCCGAAGGCAGACACTCAGCCGCTGTGCCACCCAGGCGCCCCTGTATGCATTTTTTTAAATTAAATTCCTACCCAAAGCTATAAAACTACATTCCAAATAGATTAAAAATAAAATGTTCATTATGGAACTGTAAAAGTACTGATAGAAAATATGAAGGGAGATATTTACTAACTTTAGCTTAGGAAACTTTTCCCAATTTTAACAGGAACGTTGGTGGTTTGGAATTAAAAAGTAAGCTGCATATCAAAGGCATAAAGTTAAACTCCAAAGAGAAAATTTCCACACCATGTTTAAAAGAAAATTAATTACTATTCTGAGACTATGAAAAGCTTCTACGTATAATTATTTAGCAGAGCTAAATAAATATAAAGAGATGCAAATGGCTAAATACAGAAGATGTGCTAATGGCATACTAATGACAAGGGAAATATAAGTTGAAGCCATGAAATACCATTTTCACCTAACAAATTGACAAACATTGGAAAGATTGTGGTTTGCATTTTTGTGGAAGACAATTTGATACTGTCAATGTTTTTTAATGCATATATTCTCTTAACCCCCATAATTCAAATTCTATACTTAGAAGATACCCTATGGAAATACTTTTGCAAATGTATAAAAATGTACAATTGATGCAGCCTCATTTGTCATAATAAAAGATTATATTATAATTCACTCATACCATATAAGAACATGAGACCAGTAAAAGAATGATTTGTGTCTATTCATGTGGGAAGATGTTCACCATATTGTGTGACAGGTACTACCAGTAAGTCCCTTCCATTCTAAGATAAACCTATGTACATTTTACTATTGTCATCTTACACATGAGGAAACTGTCTAGAGAGTATTCGAGTAAGTTGCCCATTGCCCAGGTGACCTAAATTATCAGGGCTTCAAACCCTGGTAATATAACTCCAGGACACATGTTGGGAAGATAGACAAACTGTTAAGAATACTATGTGAGCATTTTTTGTCATTTAGAAAGCAATAGAATAGATATTTTTGTGTTATTCTCTTGTGGACTGATACGAATGAAAAGGAATAAACTACCTTATTAAAATTATTGGCCACAAGAGGGCATCAGATATTCTTTTCCAATTTAGAGAAGACTGTATTTGTAGTTAATCTACCTTTTCCATGAAAAGCATTAGTGGCTACGGTTTTGTTTTTTAATTTTTTTAAGTTTTTAAGTTTTTTTAAGTTAAACCACTGCTTTTCCTATGGATCTACATGTAGAATTGTCATTGGTAATGGGGAACTCTAAGTACGCCATACTTAATCTGCACAACATTTCTCTATTAGAGAAATTATTTTTCTGCTAAATAATTCTATAATTATTTTTCTGTTAACAAAAGTAATAGACATTTAGGGGAAAAAAACCCTAAAAACGCAGAGAAAGATTATTAATCACCTGTAATCACTCCAGCAGAGATAACCACTGTTAATATTTTAGTAGATGGGAATGTTTTTAAAAAAGGAGCTTTTACTTTATATACTCCTATACTGTTGTATTATGAAATATATTCATTTTATGGTCACACAGTTTGAAAATGTGAAACATTTTCTTATGTCTTTGATTTTTTTTCTAAAACATGGTTTTTAAAAGTAGTTGCATGGTATTCATATGTATGTGACTCAAACGATCTTTATCATTAGATATTAAGCTACAGATCTCTCTTGGAAATGTCTTCAGTCATGTATCTAAATATATACTACCTTTGCTGGAGTGGGGTTGGGTGTAGGGGAGTATTCCTTTCAAGTTTAGAAATAAATGGACAAGTTGAAGGGCACCTGGCTGGCTTAGTTGGTGGATCCTGTAACTCTTGATCTCTGGGTGCTGAGTTCAACCCCCCACCTTTGGCCTAGAGCTTAATTTAGGGAGAGAGAAAAAAAAAAAAGGACAACTTGATCATGTAGCAGAACTGCCAGCTTTCTGAATTCATATAGGAAATGTACAGATGATAATTTTTTTAGAGTTAAATTAGTAAGAAGCCAATGTGATTGTTTCACTAAATTCAATAGAAAAAAAAGTTTTGCATCTTATAAATCATCAAACACTTCTAAAGAAGTGAAATTAAATTTACTGATTAAAAATGAAAGTATTAAAATTTTGAAATTTGTCTAAAATGACTGGAACATGAAAAATGTGAAATTTAGTTTTATCACCTAAGTGAAATCTGACTACTTCATGTTTCCCAGTGATAAGGCAGACTATATTTAAAATCTGATATTGATAGCTAGTAAGACCCTTTGGTAAATAATTTTGAAGATACCATTTGTGATGCTTGATACTGTGAAATCTGGGAGGGAATACACAAAAAGTTAAAATACAGAATCTGACAGGGATTTGGCACGCAGATTTACAACAAAATCCCTCTCCCCTGACACAATTAGGCATGCCAATCAAAAGTTTTAACTGGAAAACCATTAAAAATTATGTATCTCTTATATATTTTAAAATGTTTAAAATGTATCAGTACACTTTCAGTCACCAAATTTATGTAGTTAGGAATTTTTCTTAGAATATGGGTCTATTGCGGGGCACCTGGATGGCTCAGTCGGTTAAGCATCTGCCTTCCATTCAGGTCATGATCCCGGAGTCCTGGGATTGAGGCCCCCCACACTGGGCTCCCTGCTCAGCGGGGAGCCTGCTTCTCCCTCTCCCTCTGCCCCTCCCCCTCCACCCCGGCTGGTGCTCTCTCTCTCTCTCAAATAAAATCTTAAAAAATATGGGCCTATTGCTAGGAGTTGTTTTCTTTTTCTCATAACCTACATCCATAATATATTGATCCTAATTTAAAGTCTAGTTTCTTTGTAGTCGAATGAAAGCATACTTTGAAGCTATGTGCCAGCAGAATCATCTCCTTTGGTAAGTTGTCTTCACCATATCTAGTACAGCTGGTATGTGCAATTTACTTAAATTATGTAATCAGCAATGTAACATTAGCATAAATGGGCTTGGTACCAAACTGTGTGCACGCTAGTCATAACCCCCAGCAGGAGCATCACTCCATCTGGGAGAAGAGCGCAGCTGTCAATGCTCAGTGTGCCCTGGGCACCGTGACTGTGTTTAGGAAGGAACAGAAAGCCCTCATTAGGCCAGAGTCTGCTCTTTTCCACTGGCCTTCTGCCTGGTTGGTGTTGCTGGGAGCAGTGAGAGATGAGAGGGAGAGCCACACACTCTAACTTCCCTTTTTCTTTCCCTTCATATGGTTCTCACAGGGCCCAGACTGCCAAGAACTGAAGGTTCTTAGAAAAATACTAGACCAAGAGTCAGGTGACCTGGATTTTATTCCTCACTATGTGGCCTGGGGGAATCGAAATCTTTCTGAATCTTGATTTTTTTCATAAAATGATATTGAACTAGATAATGTAGCCTATGGATATTTTGGGTTGTTTTATTTTTACAAAACTTAAAGCTGCCTGTCAATTTTCTTAACTAAATCACAAATCTTTTGCCCAGATTGCAAAAAGTTTAAATCAAAACTACATAAACATGCTAACAGCCCTGTTGGCTACTATATTGTGTATCTTTAACCTGTCCTGGGCATAGCACACAGTATCTTTAAGTTGGCAAAGCAGATTATATTCCATGTAATTATTTAATTTTGTGTTCTGTTGTTTCTGTGACACATAAAAGGTCCCCTCCTTGTTAGATCAAAACACATGAAAAAATATTCAAAATCATTAGCCAACAGGGAAATTCAAATCAAAACCACCTTGAGATACCACCTTACACCAGTTAGAATGGCAAAAATTGACAAGGCAGGAAACAACAAATGTTGGAGAGGATCTGGAGAAAGGGGATCCCACTTATACTGTTGGTGGGAATGCAAGTTGGTATAGCCACTTTGGAAAACAGTGTGGAGGTCCCTTAAAAAGTTAAAAATTGAGCTACCCTATGATCCAGCAATTGCACTACTGGGTATTTACCCCAAAGATACAGACATAGTGAAGAAAAGGGCCATATGCACCCCAATGTTCATAGCAGCATTGTCCACAATAGCTAAATTGTGGAAGGAGCCGAGATGCCCTTCAACAGATGACTGGATTAAGAAGATGTGGTCCATATATACAATGGAATATTATTCAGCCATCAGAAAGAATGATTACACAACATTTGCAACAACATGGACGGGACTGGAGATTATGCTAAGTGAAATAAGTCAAGCAGAGAAAGACAATTATCATATGGTTTCACTCATTTATGGAACATAAGAAATAGGAAGATCGGTAGGAGAAGGAAGGGAAGGGGATAAACAGAAGGGGGAATGAACCATGAGAGACTGTGGACTCTGGGAAACAAACTGAGGGCTTCAGAGGGGAGGGGGTGGGGGATTGGGATAGGCCGGTGATGGGTATTAAGGAGGGTACGTATTGCATGGTGCACTGGGTGTTATACACAAATAATGAATCATGGAACATTGCATCAACAACTGGGGATGGGGGCGCCTGGGTGGCATAGCGGTTGAGCGTCTGCCTTCGGCTCAGGGCATGATCCCGGCGTTACGGGATCGAGCCCCACATCAGGCTCCTCCGCTAGGAGCCTGCTTCTTCCTCTCCCACTCCCCCTGCTTGTGTTCCCTCTCTCGCTGGCTGTCTCTATCTCTGTCAAATAAATAAATAAAATCTTAAAAAAAACAAAAACAAAAAAAACTGGGGATGTACTGTATGGTGACTAATATAACAAAATAAAAATTATTAAAAAAAAAAAGACTAGTGGAGACAATGTCAGAGGACTGATTTTCCACCATGTTCCAAATCAGTCATTATCTTCTGTATCAACTCTCCTCTTAGAATTTGCAAGGTCGGGGCACCTAGGTGGCTCAGTCGGTTAAGGGTCCGACTCTTGATTTCGGCTCAGGTCATGATCTCAGGGTTGTGAGGTCGAGCCCTGCATTGGGCTTCCCTCTCCCTCTACTCTCCCCACCTCTTCATGCGCACTCTCTTCTAAAATGAATTAAGTAAATCTTAAAAAAAAAAACCAAAACTGCAAGGTCATTCTACTGTTCCCTAGAAATGTTCTCACTGTTGACACTTCTGGGACTACGTGAGAGGGCGAATGTCCTACTTAGCAACATTAAAAGAGCGCAGTGCCAGTAGCCAACATTCAACTTGGCATAGTGTGTGACAGCTGACCTAACACGTGGCCTAGGCAGCTCTTCTTTCCAAGTGCAAGATAACTCATTTTCTTCATTAATGTAGTTTGTGCTGATTCTATGAAATTGCTATGAGCCCAAACACCAGCTACTTGAAGAAACTACAGATAAACTGAGGAAAACAACACACTGTGATGGGGTATGTGTGGCAATAATTTGATGCGAACACAGCCAGAGCTGCTGCAATTATCATCATTGATAGAGATTACTGAGAATCTACACGTTGATCATTTGGATGTAAAGATGTTCCACCTTTGAAAGGCCTGCCATCTGCTTAAGGAGAGGAGAAATACGTGGAAGGACAAGTGACCCTCAGCTTCCTCTGAGGGTGCAATTTTAAGAAGGGAGAAGTAGGGTTGAACCAGGAGGACGGTTTTCCTAGGAAGGGTTAGGATTACATGATCAGAAAAGGGTAAGACCATAAACAGAGTGAAAGAGAAAGGGTAACCTGGAAAAAAAAAAAAAAAAAAAAAAAAAAATCATATCACAAAGGGCTAATTTTATTAATATTTAAGAGCTCCTCCAAATTAGCAAAATGGCAATACAAAAGAGAAATGACCAAAGCATATGAACACATTTCTCAAAAGTACAAAGGGCTTTTAAACACAGGAAAAGATAATCAAGTGAATAAATAGAAACAGAATTTTAAACCATGAGATAATTTCTTTCAGAAATCAGGAAAGATCAAAAAGTTGGATTAAGCATATGGGTGAGGATTTGGGGGAAGATAAGCACTCTCGTCTGCTGCAAGCACAAGCTGCTGTAACAAGAAGGTATTTTAATAACAGCTATCAGAATATTATTTACTTAGCACCTCCTCTTCTAGACATTTACCTTAAGGACATAGTTGTACATTTGTAAAATTATGTATATACAAATATACTGCTTGTAATTTTACTCATTATATATCAAAAGGATGTTATCAATTTAAATGGTCCTCAGTTGGAGACTGGTTAAGTTACAGTGTATCACTATGATGCAACATATAGTTTTGAAGACAAAGGTTTTAGGTAGGTGGATACATAAAAGATAAGAGATACAGAATAATCTGAGGACATTTGTTAAATTAAAAATTTCGTATAAAACTTTATTTAAAAAACAAAACATGTATATGCAAGCGTAAGCACAGAAGTGTGGTAGTGTAAGGCCACTTGTGAGAGTCTAAAATCAGGCTAGAGTTTGAATTTTTAAGTTAGAGGTTGTCCAGGAAAGCTTTTGAGCAAAACAGTGAGCCTAAATACTTTAAGAAAATTAACCTGGAAATGAAGAGTTTTAATCAACTCTTGTGTAGATCATAGGTGACTGCAGAGCAATGGCCATCTATCTGCTTCCACAATCAGGTGTTTTTTGTTTTTTATTTTATTTTTCCTAAAGTGGTCAGTATCACCTCTTCATGTCTTCCTGAGGTTAAAAACTATTTCCCCAGAGAAAGTTTCATCTTGTCAGCAAGATTCCTAAGAAAAGACAAATCCGTAAGCACATCATCAACTACTTTTTCACGTGACAAACAGATAGGAGGTTAACAGCACATATGGTCACTCGTATTTGAAATAAAGATAGCACACTTCTGGGGGAGGTAATGGGGGAGACGGACAACCATTAAATAACTCTGTTGACATCGTTATTTAGGTGCTGATATTTTTATTACACCACTAAGAGTTAGGCAAAGAAACTCTCTGGGTATGTGCTCCATGCCAACTTTCACTGTTTTATTAGTTCTTCATAATTTCCAATCATCATTACTGATGTGGGTTGAATTGTGTGCCCTCAAAACTAGGCTGGAGTCCTAATCTCTAGTACCCCAGAATACAACTTTATTTGGAAATAGAACCTTGTAGTTAAAATCAGGTCATCGGGGTGGGCCCTAATCCAGTGGGATTGGTGTCCTTATAAAAAAGCAAAGTTAGGACAGAGAAAGAGATACCTATAGAGGAAAGGGGACACAAAGAGACACAAAGAGAAGACAGCCACCTACAAACCAAGGAGAGTGGCCTGGGCAGATCCTCCCCTGACAGCAATCTGAAGGGGCCAATGTTGCCAACACGTAAATCTCAGACATCTAGCCTCCAGGACACGAGACAATACATTTGTTTAAGCCACCCAGTTTCTGGTACTTTGTTACAGCAGCCCTAGCAAACTAACACAATTATACATAGAAATTAATGATAAATGACTAGTCATTTCAGAAGACTATTTTAAAAGACTTGAAAACAGTTGACATTCTTTGGGGGGGGATTAAAATCTTCTAAGAAATGGTATTTTAGTTAACTAAGTAGATCTCCTTAAATTCTGATACCAAGAAATGTTAGTATACCACAAGTAGGCAACAATATTTAAGCACGTTTTGGCCTCTCTAAAGGCGTACTCAGGTATTTCCGGGAGTTTGTGAAGCCCGAGACAAAAATATTCCACCATTAACAACTTAGCATGGAAACCAGTCATCTGGAAACCAGTCATCTGCAAAGGGTTCCCTGAACAATTCAGAGGTTCCCATAGGTAATTATCAAAACAACCCTGGAGAGAAAACGGTCACTAACTTCACTCTAGACTACTCAACATCTCTCAGGAGGATTTTACAAGTTTACTTCTAAAATGCTTCTCCGCTTCCCCATGTTTTTATAATTAGGTTTGTTTTTGTGTTTACTCCTATTCAATCAGGTCACCTCCTTCTGTATTTGTGCAAGCTAACTTTTTAAAAAAGATTTTATTTCTTAGAGAGAGAGAGAGATGGGAGGGGCAGAGGGGGAAGGAGAAAGAATCTGAAGCAGCTTTTGCACTGAACGCAGAGCCGGACACGGGGCTCAATCCCACAACGGCTGTGAGATCATGACCTGAGCCGAAACCAAGAGCCTGACACTTAACCGACTGAGCCACCCAGGTGCCCCCGTGCAAGTTAATTTTTTAGGCCACGTGCACTTTCCTCTCCCCACACATAGTCACTCACCCTTTCTCTCCAGACACGGTCTTTTTGGAAGCGACCAGGGCAGCTGTCTTGCAGAACATATGACACATACCAAATTGATGCAAACTTGCCCCAACTGCTCACAGTTTCCTTTCTAAAAATGCACTCAGCATTTACTGAGCAATAACGCAAGTCAGAGTTAGGCACTGAGGATAGAGGTGAGTAAATCCACTTCAAACTTGTAAAAGAGCATATTAACAATTGGAATTCAAAGGATTTGGGCCCTAAAAGACCTATACTGACAATACTGAGAGCCCAGATGCACCCCTAATTTAAAGTGAGGGGCAGGGGTGCAAATCAGGAAAAATGACTCAACTTACACTTGCAGGGCAGGTAAGCAAGGCGGGGCTGTTCTCTGGCTTAAGAAATTGCACTCACAAAGGTATGAAACTGTGGCCCTTAGCTATTGAGCATGGCCACTGCATAGAGGTGCACCTGGAGGTGTGGAGAAAATAAACTGTAGCGACACGATCTTTTTTATCAGGTTAAGATGATCTGGTTTTTAATACGATCATATTTACATTTTAAGAAAACCAATCCACTATGACTTAGTGGATTAGAGGACAAGGACACAAGGAAGATAGTCAAGATCATGATGGGTTGTTGGAGACTGGCGTTGGTTTTTACCTCTGATTTCCTGCATCTTCTCCCACCCTCCTCATTTTCCATTAGTTAGAATTTTCACAGCTCAGTAGCGAGACGAGAAGCTAACCAATGGATCAAGGACCTTATCCTGAAATTTATGTCTTGGTTCTTCATTAACTCTAGAATTTTTTTTTCCTGCAACAACTTTTTCTATAAATAGTTATCAAATTTAGAAAAATCACTTAAGTAACAAAACACCACATCACATTTGATTTAGATTTCAGAAATACCAGCACAAAAAACTGAGCCGGGTTCCTAGGATTGGCTTCATGATCTTTTCACTATTGCCTTTATTACATTAGAAATTACATCTGATTATGCCTTAGGCTTAATGCTAGGCCATTTTTATTTAAAAACAGATTACTTTATATTCAATTTTATCTCAATTTTATCAGTTTTGCCGTTTGGTACTTAATTAACTAGAAATATGATCTGGCCTTTAGAGCTACAAGGTTAAAATATGGTCTAAATTAAAGGCATTAAATTACACTCAGTAGTTTCTACTCAGCATATTTTATTGTAACCTTGATTCTCTGAAAATCTGTGTATCACTGTCAGCATCCCAGTTCTCAGGAACAAATGCACCGAATTTTCATTATGGTATCAATTCTCTCTTTAGAACCATCCAGCACCCCCCATGATGTAGTATTTTTATCCCCATTTTAAACAGCAGGAAAAGTGAAGCTAAGGAAAGCATTTAGTAATAAGCAGAATTTAGACACGTCTGATTACAAAGCCTATCCTCTTAATCTCTGAGTAGAAAATTTCACCTTCGTATAAACCAGTGGTTCTCAACTGCAGTAATCTTGCCCTCCATCCTGGTGGACATGTGGCAATGTTTGGAGACATTTTTGATCGTCGCATCTTGGGGAGGAAGGAAGAAGGCAGGGATGCTGCTCGACACGCCGGAGTGCACAGGACAGTCCCTCACAACAAAGGACTACCCAGCCCAAATGCTCTCGAAGTACTGAGACGGAAAAACGATAACAACAAAACAGTCCTAAACACGTCTTCTTACAAAGGTTTTACTACCTCATGGTTTTCTTTTCTGAAATCATTCTTTAGAATCAACGAAAACAGCTTTAAACCATAACTAGATGTTTATGTATTCAATGCTACTCTTTAAGAACTCAAATTTGGGTTTATGCTATTAATTGTGAACTGATCACAAAACTTTGTGGAGGCTTCAACCCCAAATATTATGTTATTTGGTGTCATACAATGCACAGGAGTGGGGAAATATAAGTATGTCGGACATGTTTTCATTGATGTGTGATAGTTTGATCTTTATTCTGTTTAACAAAGGATGCAAGGAGGGGAGGAAAAAAGGAAACCCTGAGGAACAGCATATTGAAGTTTTTATAAAGTAGACATTTTTAAAAAGGCACAATGAAGCCACACCATGAGGCAGAAACTGCTTTCTTGATTTTATTTCAAAAGTACACAAGGTCACAAAACTAGAGCAAGTTTTTGGTTTTTTTAAAACAAATTTTGTTCTTATAAATTTTAAAATCTGCACCATTGGATATGCAAGCCAGAAACTTTAAATACAAAATCATTTTTGAAACTGACACTTATCAATTCTCTACTTGCATATGGGAAGTGTCAAAATATTTTTTCTCAGTAGTACAAGTGTATTTATCACAAAAGTTCACAGTTAGGAATGAGAAAAGTGAGTAAACTGTGGTTCTCTTAACACTTATGTCATTAAGTTAGCAGAAAACAGAGTTCTTCCTTGACTGGAGCTTTTAGTATTCACGACCAATCCAACTCAGAGTCACCATACTTTTAAAATTAGGGTGTTTTTTTAAAACTCAATTTTAAATAATAGTAAGAGATTAGATGAAGAAATTACTTGCTGATGTTACCATCTATAAGGTAAACAGAACCACAATTCACAAGTTTATTTATTATTTTTCCTTACTTCTGTAACATTGTAGAATTTGTGCTCAGTTATGGACCTTTTTTAGTGTCAAAATAGGCAAACGAGTAAAAACTCCAACTGCAGAATGTGTTGCCTCTATTGCAAGACTATCTAAAGGCATTTGAAATATTAAAACTTGCCCAGAACATTTATACTACCAAACACAAGAATATTATAAAGATATATGTACATATACATAATGTCACAAGCCACTAAAAAGTTAAAGTTGTGCCAACATTTTCTACAAACTACTCCTTAACATGACACATCAAAGCATTCACCACATAAAATGTTTGTTTTTTCTATTCACACTGGAATAAGGCATCTGACAGCCCTAAACACTGTGGAGATGAAGAGATTAGGAAAAAACCTTAAACATTCATATAACTTCAAATTTACATGCCGCATACACACAAAAGACAGAATAGTTATTTTAAGAAGCCATACATTACAGAACTTGATAATCCAACTTCATGCAATGAGTTCTTTCTATATTTAATCAAAATGTTTACTCCCCTTCACTTGCTCCAAATTTCCAGAACTCGATCTTAAAACTTACCATTTTAACAAAATCAGGTATTTATTCATATCCATAATCTAATTGCATTTCTTCAATGAACCCCTCCCAAGACATACTCAGGCTGTGTTTCCATTGTAACTACTCCACAACAGACAGCCCAAATTTAAAGAAAGTTATTTGCCTGAATAACTGGTCAGTGTAATTGGTAAGAAATACTGGGGGTTCTCGAAGAGGGGAATACTGGTAAGACTGCCAATAAAAAAAAGAACACCAGTAAAGTACATATTCCAAGCACAGAACTCATACTCTCCAGTATCATTTCTTTTCAAATGATCCTGCGTAACTCAAAAAGATGGTATCAAGTCTCTTAGGTGTCAAGTAGAATCAAAGGGATTCTCCTCAAAGATGCAATGTCGTTCTGGAGCAGCTTTCTCATGGTAATGCTTGAATAACCAGATTTGGTTGAATTGCTTGATGATTACTAAGTTATTCTAGAACAAATTTTCTAGTTCAACTGAATTATCACAGAGAATTATTTGGGAAGTTATCAGTACCTGTGATCTGACTTTTGGATCAGCTGAAACTTACAATGAGAACAGCTGGAGAAGTAATTCTAAAACTGAACTCTGTCCTCACACAAGCGATGTTTTTACAAGCTCTGTTCTCAGGCTGTAAGCGGTATGGACCTGGAAGCACTTCCGGGAGAGTCTGATTCCTTAGAGCCCAATCCTAGACTAGAGAGGTGGGCATGTCCACCTCCTACAGTAGCTCCTACTTTGGACAACATAATCTTCACTGTACGAAAACTAGGGCTGGGAAGGACCAAATGCTTTTATTATTCAAGTTTGTGATCTGTTATTTATTCTTATACTATCTTATAAATTTTATCATATAAAACAGGCCAAACGTCTGGCATTCAAAAATAGCTACTGTTATAAAATCATAAACACAGAGAGTGCTGGGGATGTTGAAATTTTAAAATCTTTACGAATGACAATCTTTAAGCTGCATCCAAAAAGAACAGGGAAGAGGAGGCAAGAGTCTAAAAGTATGAAAAGAGAAAGGTGTCACAGTGATGTGTTTTTAGGAATAGTACCTTCACCTCTAAGCACCTTTCAGGTGATAGCTAGCTCATAGGCACCAGAAATTCATAATAAAAATTAAAATTACCCAAAGGCACAGATGAAAATGTTAACACAAGTATAAAAGCAATATTATATAAGGTTAAAAACCTACTAAAAAATGCTTCCAAATATATAAAACTATACACTAATCCATTACACAGACATTCAGCTTAAGTTCAGCATTAAAAAGTATACACAATATGCTGCCTAATCTCAAATTCATACGAACATTAATTTATAATGTAGCATTTACCACCACAGCACCCAAAGAGATCGACAGGAACCAACTCCCTACCAAAATCTAGGGAAAAGGTTTTATAGCTAGTGAAATAATTTATTGCAAACCTTATTTACTATAAAGAAACTGTTGGCTCATTTACTATATCCACACTCCCTCACAATCTTAAGGGAAATACAATAAACTCACTTTCTTCTACTACAACAGTATTTAACACATTTGGCAGTTAGGAGTATATCTTTTACTCCTTTTCCTTTCGTTTCTTTTTTTTTTTTTTTTTAAAGAATAAATCACTTTCACAAAACTAAGACTCACTCTTTTCAAAGCTCATCTTGATTTTCTGCAACTATACAAAGACATGTTGGCCATACAATAGCAGCTGTACATCCTCCCAAGTCTGAAATACAGAATCGATGGAGGACACCTACTAACCTAAAACATATTTCATCATTCTGAGTCTATGAAGAAAATATCCTCCAGGAATTGCATTCAAATGGGTAAATTTAGGATTACATGTTTCTAGAACATATACTAAGCAACACCAACACAACCCCACCCCCAAAACACTGAACCAACCAGGGAAAAAATGTTTTTAAAATCGGAACCAATAATTGGGGGATTTCAAACTATAACTGTCAAATAATAAAGTCATAATTTTTCATATTAGAAAAATATCACTTCAAGGGCTAGTATTTCATTGGGAACTGCAAAATATTCCATCCTTGTTCTGACTGGTCATTGTTCTGAAGACGGCCATAGGCCTCAAGGCATCAGATCACTCATCAACAAAACCCATATTCACTACTGCACCACTAACTACTATCACTGCTGTGTGTAGCTGGCAGCAAATTTTCTAAATGAATCAGAGATAAGCTCCTTTATTTTAGCACATAAAAGAGCTTACTACGTCCCTGTTGCCTATAGCAGTCTATCAATTAAATAGTTAGAAATCATTTCATAGACAAGGTTTACGAATGATTCGGAAGTAAAACTAGTAATTTCTAGAACACTGTAGTGTTTTCTATGTTATTAGAGATATCTCAAACTCATATTTAAATAAGCTTCCAAAGAAGCTATAAAAAGAACAAACATAGATGTGTCATAAGTATTTTTGCTATGAATGTTTCTTTACCAATTTAGAGGGGACACTGGATCATAAATTAATTGAGAAAGGCAACCTAAAAATAATGGTAGAAAATAGGGAGTACCACTTTCACATGATTCAAGTATCAACTTAGGGTGCATGTAAGTTCACCAATTTCTTCACCAGGATTTCATATTCAAAGTGCTATACCTTAAGTATTGATATTTAGAAAGCAAATCAATCTCTTAAAGGAAATCTTTTTTCAGTTGGTGAATCTGTCTTTAGTAACTTCAATGCCTTCACTATTTCAGTAACCAAACAAAACTTTTTAAGTATAATTTTTGGTTTCCGGTTAACTTCTTGATATATTTTGAGGCTGGTAGCAGAATTTAGAACAGAACAGTCTTCCTATTTGAAGAGGAGAAAAGAAACATGGAAAAGCACAGAGGAAAGTACGCAGCTTCTATACTATAGACCCGTCCTTGCTCTGTGCTGGAATCATCACAGGCACCGCTCCCATCCTACTTAGATTAGGGGCAGCTACCTTAGCAGGTGGGAGAGTGGGACTCTGAGGAGTACGTTCAAAGTCTTCGCTTGGTACTTGGTTATACTGAGTCTTGGAATATCCTTCCATGTTGGAGGGAGACATGGAGCCCAGGGATGAGTGATTGCTGCCGATGTAGCTTCTGGCGGTGGACGTACGGCTCTTGGGAGGAGGCACGTCTTCCCTAGAAAACAAAGATCCCAACACAAGTTCAAAGAACAAGTTTCTAAAAACCTACAATTATGCAAGCTATGAAAAATGGATATGGGTGAGGAAGGCTCCTCTAAGGATCATATTAATGAAAGTGTGTGTCACACACACACAAGCGATCACAAAAGGTACAATGTCATGAACTGTGTCTTCGTCCCAAATCTATCATTTACAGAGTATATACCTTCATACATAATAAAATGTATAATTTTTACAAAAAATTGATTCTATAATGTTGTCTTATAAAGAACAAACTTCTTCATAATCTACTATCACCGATCAAGATAATCTATAGTTATAGTCTGCCAACACATTATAGCTGATAAGGCACTAACACCTGTAGAAATAGTTCTACCAAAAAAAAAAAGATAGAAAAACTTTTTTGTTATGAAAATTACTTCTCTAAGACCTTAGCTGAAAGCTTAGCGGATTTAAATTTGCAAAAGCTAAGAATTTAAGCATAAGAATTTTCAAACCAAGCACTAACAAAGATACACACCTGAGTTACCTCCGGTGCCGCTTAAGAAGTCAAGTGCCCAGACCCCAAGCCAGACCTACCAAATGTCAATTTATTTCCTGGATGTTATTTAAGTCATATGTTATTTTTAAAACTCCTATAATGCAATGCACACTTCTAGTTAAGATCTACTAGTTTAGAATATTAAGAAATAAAATCACATTACCAACAGCTCTATGAACTACCGACGTCACTTGATACTATCAGGTCTTTCTAAACCTCAATATCAGCTTTTGAAAACTTCATGCCTGCACTTCACTGGGAGAAGGTAGACAGTCTTAAGACAAGCATTTTGTAGTAGTAGCTCTTAAAACAGGATTCAAAATTAGGGCTGGAGGCAGGGCACAACGGAGTTTGGTTGATTCCGTACACTTGAACTTGACAAGTAAAAGTTTTCAAATGTATTGAGGGGAAGAGCTACAGCTTTTATCCAGTTCTAATAGGGTAAATGCTTCACATGATTAAGAGAACTCATGCTTTAGAGACATAATACAACTAGTTTATTTCAGTCAACTCTTGTGTCACTTAATTACCTGATATCATGATGAACTTCCTTTTCATATTTTTCTTCTCTGCGCTTTTTACGACAGCAAAAGACGATAAGACCAATGAGCACTAGAGCAAGCAAAATTCCTACGATAGCTCCTGCAATTGTTCCAGCTCTATTTGAAGCTAGAATAAGATGTTAATAGAAAATAATTAATAGTAAAAAAAAAAAAATCTGTACCTAGTCATAGTGAAGGTTAAGGATACACACTGATGGATGATTTCATTGCATATATTAACTTTAAGACAAATTAGTTAGTTTTTGGTCCAGTGGGAAAATCCACTGAAAGAACTTTCTTCTGAACTGTATAATCTATTTCAAGCATCAAAATCATGAAATCAGACTAAAAGATTTTAATATTCACAGCTATCTATCTTGGTTGGCATGTGAGAATATTCTAAATAGCTTATACTTGTTATAATGGCTAAATATGATACAAGAGTCGATTTGACAACTCTTACCTTCTTAATGTTTTTACAATAATGAAGGCTGTATTAATATAATATTTTTTCCCTTTCCATGACTCAGAATAGCTAATAACCAAGTCACAGAGTGCTTTGCCAAAGTTAGCATCCCCTTGCCCTCAAAAACACTTGCTGAATGAACCCAAGGAAGCTGTATAAAGACAACAAACCAACGTTATCACAACAGAAAGAAGGTACTTACGTGGGACAACATTCAGGCGTAGGTGGCACTGGTCAGAGCCTACTCTGTTTGTGACGGTACAGCTGTATGTCCCAGAGTACTCAGTAGAGGCATTTTTTACAGATATAACAGGTGAATTCATTTCTATGGGGAAAAAAGGGGGAGTATGTGGCAAAACCCATCTTTACAATATTGTATTGATAAGATTTTGGTAAAGGCAAACCCTATTAAGCTTGACAATCCAGGTAAAAGTGAGACAAACTGAAGCTGGATACAGAACAAATTTCCACAGAGACATGCGCTTGTCTCCAGAATAGAAACACAGTTGACTCTTTAAATAATGGCAGGGGGCGGGCAGGTGTGTAAGGATTCTGATCCCCTGCACAGTTAAAGATCAGGGTGTAACTTTTGACTCCCCTGAAATGTAACTGTAATTTTTAAAAAGATTTTATTCTTTATTTTGAGAGAGAAAGTGTGCACACGTGGCCGGAGTGGGGGGGGGAGGTGCAGAGGGAGAGGGGGAAAGAGAATCTCGAGCTGACTCTCCACTGAGCCTGGAGCCTGAAGCGCCATGTCACCACCCTGAGATCACCACCTGAGCTGAAATCAAGAATCTGACGCTCAACTGCCTGAGCCACCCAGGTGCCCCCGAAGTGCAACTTTAATTAGCCTACCTACTCTTAACTGGAAACCTGACAATAACCTAAAAGCCGATTAACACGTTCTGTATGTTGTATGTATTATATACTATATTCTTACAGTGAGCAAGCTAGAAAGAAAATGTTACTAAGAAAATCATAAGGAAAATACATTTACAGTACCCTGTAAAAAATCCATGTATAAATGGACCTACATAGTTCAAACCTGTGTTGTTCAAGGACCAACGTAATTGTCCTCCAGTTCACTTGTATCACAAGCGACAGTGTCCACAACTGCCCGAGCCAGGTACAGTCTCAGCTGAGGCAGAGCCACGGTGATTATACAAAATAGTGGGGCACCTGACTGACTCAATTGGTAGAACACGCAAACTCTTGATCTCAGGGTGTGAGGAGTCTGAGCCCCACACTGGGCATCGAGATTACTTGAAAAAACAAAAAAATTCCATCCCACAAAGGCTCTTTGGTGCAGCAGGAAGATTTCAAAACCTATTTTATCCCCTCAGATGGAAGAAACATAAAGTCAGAAAGGGTTATATAAGTTTGGCCTCTTAGTTTGAAAAAAGAAAGAGGTGGAGAAAAATCCTACTTCAACATGAATCTAGGCAAGACATTCAAGATCCTACTTTTATTATAACTAGGCCATTATCTACATTATGATCGTGAATATTTTCCACCAGTATTACTATCAATTAAAAAATATACAACAAAGAAACTATTATACCCTAAGCAGTGAGATTATAAAAATATTTTCATTAACATGACAGGACGCTAAGTTGTTATTGTAAAACATTGACTAATTCTCATAGAATCTTGTTTGTACAGAAAAGAGAAGGTATCTGGGCATTTCAAAATATATATACCATACACCCCCCTCCCCCACTACTAGAACTAAGTCCAAACCAATGGCATATAGTACAAATTGTAATATCACCAGTACCTGGTAACCATGAGGTGGGCAGTTTCTGTGAGTTGGACAATTTCTGCCATTCATAATTTAACGGAAGTGAACCTTCTTTAGGTTCACATTTTAGTTTAAAGTCATTTCCAATTTCTTCTGATCCATCAACGTAACATCTTATACCTGAAGGCTTAACTGAGAAAAGAATAAGTTGTAACTTTATACAAGAGAACAGAATTTATGTTTGCAAGGATTAAACACACAGTATGTTGCATAACCACTGACTCATTATCCTGCGGTCCTGAGTGCAGAGGTGACAAGACTGAAAGACTATAGTAAGTTACCAGCACCAGTTTACTCAGCTTTATGCAACACAAAGCAGGCATGAATGAGCTTGGGCGGGTCTCTCCTCCTTCATTCCAAGGGGCACATCTGAAAAAAGAAAGGATGGTGCAGGTGGGGCTCCCTTCAGACTCTAGGAAGTTTCCACCTCCCTCCAATCCTTACCTATTGTTCTACTCCGTGCTTGACATGGAGGTAGCGCTCTGGGAGTCTGTGCCGTGTCCTATCCCTCTGAGCGCTGCTATCTCACCATTCGGAGGGATTTATAATAAATAATGCTGATAACAGGACCAATTAACACTCTGCATGTACATTACCCCAAATCATCCAGGAAGCAGTGTTATAAAAAGGTAAACCTGAGGTTATACTCCAGGTCTCTCTGGGTAACTGTTCAGAGCAGCTGCTAAGCCCATTCCTTGTAACCCACTCCAAATACTGGAATTGGCATTTCATACTCTTCTGCTGAACTTTATAAAGGCACAATGTGCATATAATAAAATCAACACAACTGAATCTTGTGGGATGATCACTTTTAACAAATGTGTTAAGCATGGCTCCCATCCTCTCCCAAGCAATTTCCCTCACGTTGAGATCTGATGCCATAACCCTTGTCCCAGGCAGCCACTGATCAAATTTCTATCACACTATAGATTTGTTCTGCTGCTTCTAGAGTCATATAAATGGAATAATACCCATTTACTTTTTTTTTTCTGGTCTTGCTCCTTTTATTCACTGTAAGGCTTCTGAGACTGGTCCATGCAGTTGAATAGATCAGCAGCTCACTGTATAATGCTGAGCTGCATCCTATCGAGGGACGAGAACATAAATTTGCTCAGCCGTTCATCCACTGATGAACACGGTTTCCAGTTTCGGGGCTAGTGTTAAAAATCAGCTAAACTCAACAGGAACAGGTGTGTAGTCTGTCACCATCAGAGGAGGGATTCTGAAGGATTCTGAGTATAGTCAAAGAGCAGCGTGGGCCCCGTTCTACATCAGATGCTGTTTCTGAGGCAGGATTAGGAGAAGCAGGGATTAAACTGGAGATGAGGGCCATTCAGCAACGGAGTACCGCAAGAAAAGATGAGTAGTGCAAAATGGGGTCATCACTGGGGAAGCAACAGTCGTCTCTAGTTTACTCCTGCTCCACGACCCTGGGAGGAACAGTGCTCCCTACGAACAGCTGGTTGTTACCACATGTCTTCCCAGTCTGATAAATAGCAGAACTGCTTTCTTCTTTTTCACTCTGAGCTAATTTTTATTCTTTCAGTCCTGGATGGGCTTTTATTCTTTCACTGCTGCGAGAATGTTAATGGACTTTACAGTTTTGTGCTACTACAAATGCTGCTTCAACACCATATAAATACTGATACATGTTTTCCTTTCTCTTGGTAATTCCTGGATCCTATTTGGTAAGTGCATGTTTAACTCAGTAAGAGTCGTTCAAACTGTTTTCCTAGGTTGACCAAGAGAATTACTGGGGAGCATCTTTAACAAAGGTTGTCAATCATGATCTCACTTCTTCACACATTTCTTGATAATATTTAAATTTGATCTTATTTCTCCACTCCCTTACTGCCTGTACCTTTTAAAGAGGATGAACACATGCATTTTATTGCACTGATGATTCTCCTAAGCAAATGTGTTTCTTTTTCAGATTGATCAGTTGCCCTGGGGACTACAGCTATTAAAAACTTTTAAATTGGTTTTGCAAAGTATTTCATCCTGTGAATCTTCAACAAAATGAGCTTTATTCTCCATTTCTTCAAACTACCAAATAAATCCTTCATTACATAAATTAGGAGATATTGTGAGATATTAAAGCAATGCTTCATACATCAAAAATCTATTGGTAATACAGTGTCCTAACCCTAACCATCATCTTTTCTTAAAAATATCCCTTGCCCATAAACCAAACATATCCAATAATGGACAGTTATTTAAAGTGGTTCCTGAGGAAATTCAAGCCCCCCCCCCCAAGCTTAAGATACACACGCCATTTACAAGAGAACAAGATGTTACCAACACTGGCTTCTGGGTGTCACTCTGGAGGGGCCCACTTGCCTTCCAATGGGAGGAGAAAGTGCAAGTCTCTCCAATGCCAACCCCAACCATTATACCCACAGGGAAGATAACTCTTAATTCATGGCACTTGCCTAAATTGAAAGAAAGATATAAACTATAAAAGAAGACAGATGAAAGTCTTGTCTTCTAATGTTTCTTTGGCCTGGGGTTCCAGGATACCCGGTCATTGTCCTCAAAACACTTGCTTCCATGATCATTAGCACGGTCAGTCCTTCTCAAGACAAGGTGGATGTCCATCAACTTATACTTGGACAGCATCCCGCCAGTGTAGTAATGCTGTACTCCATACACAGACTCCATCATCACCCCTCCACGCTAATGGCCTCTATCAGTCTATGGGAGAAACACTCTGAATTCCTCTATGAGACAGAATATACCTTTATCATCACATCATCCATCTAGGAATGCTATTTTTGCTTGGTTGAAAATACCCTGCTCTCTAGGCTCAGACCTAGTTTGGGGAGACATGGCTAAATGCATCAAGAAGGTCGGAATCGTTGCTAAGTATGGGAACTGTCATGGTGCCTCCCTCAGGAAAATGGTGAAGAAGCCTGAAAGAAGCCAGCATGCCAAGTACACCTGTTCCTTCTGTGGCAAAACCAAGATGAAAAGATGAGCTGTGGGGATCTGGCATTGTGGTTCCTGCATGAAATTGGTAGCCAAGGGTGCCTGGACCATCACAGTAAAGTTGGCCATCGGAAGACTGAAAGAACTGAAAGCCAGTAGAAGCCTCCACCATTTGAAACACTGCTAGCCTGTAATAAATGGGTTAAGTTATGGAGCAACAAAAAAATACCCTGACTCCAGGCGAAATCATGCAAAGAAATCAATGGGCAAAAGTTTGAGAAGATATTTGCATAGTCTCAAAGTGGGTCCCAAGATAGATAGATAGACAGACAGATAGATTTTTTTTTTTTTTTACTTATGGAGAGGAAAATAGTCATGTTCTAATAGGGAAACTTTTTTATTTTGAAACTATTTCAAAATAAAAAATGGAAAAAAAAATGCCCTGCCCTTTACCAACAGCTTAACAATTCCCTCAGGGCCAGTGTTCACCAAGCTACCCACGTGCGATTGCGCTGTATACAACCAGGAAACGATTAACTGCTGTTCTACTCTTCAAGACAACCCAGTCTGTTTATATCAAAAAGTCTCGATAATATGCCCTTTCAGAAGTCCAGGGGCAGAAGGTGCTAGTGATGTGCTCAATCAATTCCCTTTGTTTTTGAGCTGCGTCCACATGAACTTTTGGCAAATCTGAAAGAGAAGGGCAGGCTCCAGCAATGGGGCAAGCTATAGTAACACTTCACCCCTCACACCCAGACAACCAACAGTAATCCCAGTTCATGTCCACACAGCACACAGGGTTCACTGAATAAACGTCGTTACTGTGAACACCATGGTGGCATCTCCTCCAGATATCCCATAAGCGAATGAAGGTATTAGGCAGGGCCTCCAAGGGAACTGAGCTCCACTGGAACAACACTCAGTCTGGTCCCTAGAGGGCACTTCATTTTATCTTTCCTCTGGACTATCCAAGCAGATTTTTCAGGTAAAGCTAACAGAGAAGCTTCCTTCCAACAGTCACTTTCAAGAGAAAATTCTGGTAGTTTCTCCCAGCAGCAGCCATGACTCATCTGAAAACATGGAAAAGAGCACTACAGGAAATTCTCCTCCAGCTCTGACATGGCCTCTCAAATCAAAGTGTTATTACTCATCCCCGCTGCCCCTCAGCAATCACTTCCCTTTCTCCTCTTACCCTCCACTTAACCCCTCCTCCCTCCCTGGTCTGGATTCACAGCTTATGAGGCGAAGGTGATCCCTTACAGAGGTAACAAAAGGAGTTACGTGTCAGTGCTTCTCACTTATCCATCCCGAGGTATGAGATGCTGGGTTGTGAGGTTTAATGAAAACGGGACATTTCTCCTGCATGCCAGTCACGGCTGCTGTCATGAGTGTGCTTAGCCACATTATGTGCCAACCATTATTACAGACTCAGGTTCCTTCTGGGATATGAGCTGCCTTGTGCTGTAGTGATCCCTTTGGTCAGGACCTGGTCCCCTGGGAACATGTACATGCCCACACATTTTGTGCTTGTTCACACCATTTCCGGAAATGTGTGCCAACTGCATTCTTCCTAGTGTACCTAAGGGTCCACAACAAATAATTCTGATAACAGGTATAGTCTGGTACATTATGGACCAGTTAAAATTCCATCTCTATCTTAACTCAGTGCTTCCTGGAGAGTGTGTTAAAAGAAGATACACAATGAGAGTTATAATCCCAGGTATGCCTGAGCCTGGGATAAGAGTTCAGACAAGCTATTAAAGTTTTATCTGCTCTCACAATTACGAAAAACAAAGGTAACTCCATGTTTACTAAACGTAGACATAGAAAGCTGGAATTCCCAACGTTACCATATTCCCTCTCTGGTCCCCTGTTCAGGTTCACTGGCTTTTATACCATAGGAAACATTTTGAACTAGGGCCATTTAGGATGAAGTGCCTTTTACCAGGACTCCCTTGTGTGAGCACTCAACAATGCTGCCAGTGGAAGGCAGTCTTACCAACCAAGACAACCCCTGAGGTTGCCACTGGAGTGCACAAAAATCCATGTTCTTGCTCCTAGTCTCTACCTGCTCTGATATTCATTCTTTAGAAAAGAGTGATGTTTTAAATTAATCTGGAATCCAACACCTGTAACTTTTTCCATCCCCCCCCCCAACAATCAGTTCTCTACAACAAAAGGAATGAGGTAGAGTTCATGTGGGGAGAGAACTGCCTTGATTAGTTATTTCCAGGGGTATACCAGGCAGTTCTAGCAATCCAAATTTCCTACACAGAGTGGGTCTCCAAGTGTAACCCAAAACAGGACACCTTACGTCACAAAACAGGAATTTCCTGTCATAAAACATAGCTAGACATTGTGTTTTTCTACATGGCAGCCAGTGTACTTCTGGGTAAAGTCTATCATGGTAAGATTTCAGAAATATATTTATGAACAATAACCTTTCAGTTTCTCAGTTTGAAGGAGTCAAGAGTGCTTGTGCACAACCACAGACAGTCTACTGATCTCCTTCTTAACTGTCAGAGAGCAACAAGACATCCTAATGATTATCTGTCTAATCCCTTTACTTTAAGGATGAAAAACAGTGATGCTCAGGTAGGTTAAATGATTATCTGATGTCTAGTAGCCTTATCCCCTTAAGAATCTACTATATTACTTCTTCTCTGTTCTAAATACTCCATTAGTCATCATAGAAATCTCATTTATTAAAGTTATGTAGTTGGAAAAAACCTTAAAGTGCCCATAACAAACACTTCGAACTGAATGGGGTAGGACACAGATTTAAGGATAATTAAATCTTTTTATGTTTCAAAAAGGTAGGCCGAGGCCCACCCAGGAAATGAAGAGATTCTATTTCATTCACAAGGCAAACCGGAGAATAATACCAAAAAACCTAGATCTCCTAATGCCTGGCTTAGGGCTCTTTTTTCATATAACAAAACTCTTTCATTTGCCTTTAAACTCTTTTATGAATTTCACAGAGAAGTCAGTCACTTCTTATATTTTTAATCCAAGAAAGTGTGCTAGTTTTATGTTTTATGTTATCTGAGGACATTAGAATTACTTCAAATGCTGCTACTACAGAACCCTGTTGTTATTACTCTGGTAATAAGTAACATTAATACAAACAATTTACCAAGAACTGTCAGCTGAATCTTCTTATTTCCAACACCAGGAGCTTTTTTCACTTTGCACTGGTATGTGCCAATATCCGACAAACGTAAATTTGTTACATTTATTGATGCATCACCAGATTTGAGATCACTACTTGTAAAATGTACTCGTCCTTTCAGATCTTGATAGTAGTCATCATAAATTTTGTCTCCAGAATATAAAATAATCTGAAAGACAACCAAAATAAGACAGGGAAAAAAACAAATAAGCAAACCCTCTGTCTCATTAAAGGAGCTCTGGTTACACCATGGTACTTTCTGTAGGATCCAAAAAAAGAATAAAAACACAGTATTATCAGGAAACCTACAATTATTCAAATCACAGATTAAGAAAACAGGACATCACAGGGTGCCTGGCTGGCTCAAGTCAGTAGAGCATAGGACTCTTGATCTTGGGGTTGTAAGTTTGAACCCCATGTTGGGTGTAAAGATAAAGAAAATCTTGGGAGGGGTGGTGCACCTGGGTGGCTCAGTCAGTTAAGGGTCTGTCTTCGGCTCAGGTCATGATTCCAGAGTCCTGGGACTGAGCACTGCATCAGGCTCTCTGCTCGGTGGGAAGCCTGCTTCTTCCTTTCCCTCCGTCCTGCTTGAGATTCCCCCTCCCCCACCTCTGTCACTCAACCCACGCACTCTCTCTCAAAAAAATAATTTAAAAAATAATAAATAAAATCTTAAAAAAAAAGAAAAGAAAGAGATCAATGGGATCCTGGAATATGGTCACACACTTTCATTCTGAATGGAAAACCAGGAGCCACTCACCAGTGAACCTGAAGAGGCTGCTGGCAGCAACACCAGCAGCTCCAAGAAAAAGAAAAAGCTCCAGAAGTTACCCCAGGAAGATTAGAATGGACATTTACCCGGTAGGGCATAACGCACATGACATTTCCCAACCCATCCCTCATAGCCCAATAAAAACAAGTTCACAATAAAAATGTAATAAATAAATAGGAAAGCCAAGACCCCACATAAGCAATAGAGCCCTACAAAAGAGAGGGGCTGAGTTAGACTGGACAAGGACACAGATGAGTGGACTCCAAATACTCCTCTTCTTCGGCTGTCTCAGAGTTTGCAGTGTGTCAGTCAAATGTATAGAATCAGGTAAATACCGCCACCCCTACTCCTCAAAAAAGGCTTGTGATAATCTACCTGTGGAATCTAACAACAACAACAACAAAGACAACATTTTTTGTCTTAGTACAAAGTCGTAAAATAAACCTCTTGAGATGTATGTGCCCGGGTTAATAAGACCTTTCAACTAGTCTTCTGAGACTAAGAGCAAAGACCCCTTCCTAATTCCACTGAGTTTTCTGAGCCACTGTTACAAGCGTCAATGGAAATAACTAAAGGCTAGATTCAGAGGGAAAATAAATTCTGTGTTAAACTTGGCTTGGAAGAGAAATACAATAGTCATCTCTATCACCAAAAGTAACATACTTTATAATTTTTTCACATTTGTTAATGAAAATCCTTCATTCCGGTCATCTGAGACCTAAGGTTCAAAGAAAGCAGTGGCAGCAAACTCAAGTAATAATCAGAGAACGTGACTACAGTCTATATCCTGCAAGTGATTTTTACCTGAGATGTTAATTATGGGCAGTATAATCAGAAAGCAGTGTCCTCTGCAGGAATTTCTTGATGACAGGACTTGGGGTTCTTTTTGGTATCATCACTTCCCCTGCCATGCTAACCCCACTTCTTGTCCACCAGATTTTTAAATTTATATATTAAATGTCTGCACTCAATACCAGTTTGTTAAGTAAATAAAAGAAGCAGCCGAAAGGTCCACAGCTGACTCAAATGAGGCTGTCCTGCCTTCCTCTGCAGTGAACTGACTCCTTGTTCAATCTACCGTACGCTATAAACACATCTTAGCAGTTTTTTAAGGAGAGTCTGACAAGATGTGTCCTCACTGTTAGCTGTTTTGTAAACTCTCTTTGTATTTTCCCAGGAAAACAATACTACAAATGGTGGTCACGCAGAGAAGAACTAACATTGACCAGGCAATTCTGCTTCCTCTTCAACAACCTTTAACCCTGAAGCTGAGGAGAGCAGTGGCTCTCACAGATCAACTTTTGCAAAGTCCCACAGCTAAGATGCAAACCAGATCCATATGACTTGGTATGTTTATTGACTTGGTACTGACTTTATTAATTTTTACAGGGCTTTTAAGCTTATAAAATCCTTATGCAAACAGTATTTCAGTGAATTCTCATCACAACCCTGAGAGGTAGGTGTCTTTTTCCTATTTTACACGAGGACAGAGGCTTATGAAACATGGGAGGCAGCCTGGGATCGAGCAAGGGATCATAAAGTGCAGTAGGGGAGCGAGAGAGACCCAAGTTCAAACTCCAACTGCATCTGTTGCTAGCTGTGTGACCCTGGGCCTCCATTTCCTCTCCACATGCATAAAAATTCTCATTTTAGGGTGTTTTAAGGCTTAAATAACTATATACAATTAAAATCTATAAAACACTGCCCCGCACACAACAAGTGCATAGCACATGGTAACTGTTTGCTGACTAAAGAGATCACATAGGGAACAAGGATGGTTAACTTCTCCAGCCCGGTCCCCTGCTACAATGACTACTGGTTTAACTAAATTAAAGTAACGGCTCAGCTAACAGATACTGTAGCTGAAATTCTAGGTAAGCATCCTCTTCTTCATCAATCTTTCCCTATCCCTTTTACCTTTCTTCTTGGTTTCATTTTACTGTATTTTAGGTCAGAAGGCAGGTTTTAACCCAGAAATGGACATTAAAACCTAGTTTCATACTTGTCTCATAAGTCCTGTAGGCAATAAAGCTGTGCCTCCCACTCAGCACAGAAGACTTTGGGGTCCTCCTTCCATGAACAGACACGCCAGGCTATGGGGCATTGTCTGCTTCATGGTCTCTAGATGTACCTTTTCAGAGGGCTCCTCTCGCGAGTCCCAAGCCAGAAGCATTTCAGACCCATGCTCTCCATCCATTCATCTGAACCACGGGAGCGGTCATGGGCTCTAAGGGGAGATGGCCCCGGCACTGCCAGGGCGTGAGGAGTATGCAGAACTTCAGGTAGAAGCCTATGTTCGGGGTGCTGGCGCTGCCATGGAAGACAGCACGGGGAAAGAAGAGCAAGCAGGGAGGCAGCGTATCTGGGCTGAGTAGACAGAATGAGTGAGGCTCTGTTTTGCTTAGGGAAGACAGAAGGAAGTTCCTCCCAGTAACAGAATCGGGGTAGAGGTAAGTCTTTGGAGGGGGTGGCCCTACTCATTCACAACTTGGGAGAAAGACAATAATTTTTTCCTTCACAAATACATCATGGGTAAACTGCCTGAATTTGCCAGAAACAGTTTTTACCTAACTGCACTGTTTCAGTCAGTAAATGGCTTAATAACCTCCTCTTTTCTATGGACCATAAATAAAAATAAATTTTCTCTTTCAAATGCATGTATTACCATATTCCTATGAATATCTGGACTTGTTTTTCTCTCTCTGATCTAATATAATTTGTTATTTTTTAGAACTAAATGTGTCAAACTATCATGAAATATTTTAAGTTAAGTGAAATATTTTAGTACTAATAAAAGACAAAGTGTAATATATATGTTTGGAGATGAGATTAGTAGGAAATTCTCCTTTATGCCACTTTTGGCTTTCCACGTTTTCAACATTAGACTCTTAATACTTTATAATTAGAAAAATTTCTTTAACAGTATCTTGCTATTTCATTTTTTAGATTAAATATTTTATAAATTGTTTTGCTATGAAGATTTTATTTTGCTTTTTAAGAAATTCATATTCAGGATATTTAACTTGAAGAATACAGAAAACAGACTCTGTTGTAATATGTACTTGTATGATACTGTTACACTCGATGATCCTTATACTAGTAACAGAATCCTTGTGTTAAAAACTGAATACTTAAAAAAAAAAATAAAAATAAAACAAAAAACAAAAAGCTGAATTCTAATTCTCTACAAAGTCTAGTTCACTTGCTGTCCCCTAACCCATTATGGATATTCCTACCATGCTATCTATCATGCCTACTCCACATACCCCTCCCACCACTCCCTGACTCACATTCCCAACTCCCGATTTTCAGAACGTTCCTAAGTTCCTCTTCTTCCTTAAAGCCTTTGCTAAGAAATCTCAGGCCACTTATCCATTTCATTCCACTACACATGTGTCCTCACTTTCCATCACAGTGACTGCCTTCCTCACCCAGACCACAAGCCAGAGAAGTGTGGGGCTTTCTACATAGCTCCCCCCTCCCCATCCCTGCCTGTGTGATCAGCATAGTGATGGACACCTAAGAAGTTCCAGGGACATCTACTAAGTGAGCAAGCACTTAGCAAACTTACCACTTGATCCACCTTCTGATTATCAGCTGGTGATAGCAGCCACTCGATGTCCAGTGGTCCCTGGTCTTCTGGACTAAGGGTAAATTTGCATGGCAAATAAGCAGTTTCCCCTTTGGCCTTTTCAATCATCTGATCAGGAGTAGTGATACTCAAACTTCTGGTGAAATCTGGAGAAAGAAACATGCACATGTCTAAGCATCTGCTGTTAGGCTGACAGCATGTTCAGCGCACCCAGCTGTTCAGAACAGGATGCGATTTGTGACCAGAGTGATGAGGTTCAAACTCAGTGGTCCCCAGTGAATACACAAACTGTATTCAGTTTGTGCCTTTGTAGACATGGAATGCCAATATTAACATCATCTCATCTGATACAATTTCCTTTAAGAGCATTGCGAAACTCCCAACATCATGAGATACAAGTTTCTATTAGTAGAGGGTATTCTACATCCAAGCAGATGTTTAGAAGTGAACTTAGCTACAGTCTCCGAAAGGTCAGTTGTATCGTACTAACTCAGGGCTACATTAATTCCTACTCGCCCCAGTGCCACAGACACACTGGTAACTCTTGCTGCTGGGGCACATGCTGATAAATTTTGACAGGTTTTCTACTAAGGCTTTTCTTTAATTCTAAATTTTTATTAAATTAGAGGTGCCTGGCTGGCTCAGTCTGTACAGCATGTGCTCTTAATCTCAGAGTCATGAGTTCAAGTCCTACACTGGGCATAGAGCTTATGTTAAATAAATATCTATTTATTAAATTAGATTCTATAATTTTTACTGAATGCTTAAAAATACTTTTTTTTTTTTTTTGAGAGCGAGGGAGCTGTGGGGAGGGGGAGAGGGAGAGAAAGAATTTTAAGCAGGCTCCATGCCCAATGCCTGACGTGGGGCTCGATCTCCTCAATCTCAGGACTCCAAGACAAAATCAAGAGCCAGACGCCTTTTCTTTTTTTTTTTTTTTTTGAAGAGTCAGACGCTTAACCAACTGAGCCACCCAGCCACCCCTTAAAAATATTTCTAAGCAATAAATATGATGACAACTCGAACAGAAGAAATGCTGTCAATTTATGTATTTTTGAATTCATCAAATAGTTGACCTTAAATATTATCCTTAAGACTTTTCTTATTGTTCATCCCTTCCCATTTCTCTTCTGAAAAAGTCCATCATATTATTGTTAAAAAGACATCTTAAAATTCTATAACTTATTCTGGAATTTGTATTCTATAAAATTCCCACTTCGATCACAGAGAATTAACACTGAATGGCAATATTTGAAAAGCATATAAAAACCAAAATAAGATGTCCTGAGGCCCAAACAAAAATTCCAAGACTCTTCTGATTGAGTCTGTTAAAAAGAGATGGTTTAAACCCACTGTATCTTTGTAAGAACTAAACAATAAGTCTCCTCTTGGTTGCTAATGGTTTACTATAACAAAACTAGTATCATTTACATGCAAAAAAAGGTAAAAGTAAACTACAAGCAAAATGGTAGTTTCCTGATATATATTAGAGAAAAAATACTGAGTTTATAATCCATTCACATTTTGTTTTTCAAGAGAAAAGCAATTTTGTTCATCTCAATTCACATATAAAAATAGGTTTGTTCACTACCTATGTCTTATAAGACCAAAGTTGGAAAAAGTCAACAATTTGACATAAAATGTAAATTTAGTATGTAAATAAACTACCACACAAAACTTATTTGTGTTTACACTATGAAAGTTTGCATAGCACTAGTTTGTCACATCTGTTTTCCTTGAGATAACCCAACATTTTCTTACATATGAACTTCAAGTAGCAATGTACGCTGAACCAAAGTCTCCAACGGTCATTCACTTGGTCCTCCCCCTCACCCAACACTGACTTGCAGGGCTGGATGTTCACCTGGAAGAGGCCCTAAGCACTAAGACTATAGTACACAGGGCCTGCCTGTCTCCCTTTCCTTCCCCTGCTGCCACCAAAATACTAACATCTTACAGCAAAATTGAGAGTAAGTAAATCCAAGTCGCAATTCCCCATAATGATGATTTTGATGTTGTTTTTCAAATAATAAATCCCAACAGACCAAACCAAAACGAAGAATTAAATTATTAGCCATCCTACGATCCTTTCCATTATCCCCAAGGAAGCTTAATACATATCAACTGCCACTTGTAATAAAATGTTAATACTACATTGAAGCCAACAGATTGAGAATGAAAGAGGTTACATTCAAACTGTTTATATTCAAGCACCATCATAAGCTTTTAATCACATTTAAGTGTACTTCTCAAATACGGATCAAAACTGGACACAAGACTCTCTGCTCCCTTAAATCAGAGGCTGGCCTAACTCTGACCAAAAGAATATAGTCTGAGTGCTGCTGAGTTCCGAGGCAAGACCTCAAGAGACCCTGCTGCTCTCATCCTCGCCCTCTCAGACCCCTGCCCGAGTGACCAAACCACACAGGAGAGAATGGAGGTGTTCAAAAGCTGCAAGTGCTCGACGTGCGGCCACCCTCGACTCTCCAGCAGTTCTAGACCAGCTGCCTGCAGAACTCCCCATCTCAGCCTGGCCTAAGCTGGCAACCCACAGGATCACGAGGCAACACATAGTTTTTTGTTTTAAGCCTCTAGAGTTTGGGTTGGTTTGCTACACAGCAAAGACTGATGATATAACACCCAAACCCACTGAATCAGCCCAAATGGATTATTTAATATCCTATAAAATGTTCATTACTATTCCAATCTCCATTTCATGTCCGTATTTCTATTTAAAATTATGGTTTGGTATTTATGTGTATAATCTCAAGTGTTTCTCCTGAATTAATATTCAATCCTCTGAATAAATACTTTCCATCATTTCTAATAAACCCAGTTCTAATTCCTACCTCATTCACTAAGGCATTCTTCTACCTCTCTAGCCTACAGTGATTTTTCTTTCTGTCTTCCTACAAATATTCACAGTACTTTACTTTCTGATCACCCATTTGGCACTTACTCAGTATATACTATCTTGGGTTTTTATCCCCTTATAAGCTTTATTGTTAAGTTGACTTAGGTAGGCGCTGCTGTTTGTCATGTGTCACTATTCCACCACCCAAACCTCCTTTAAATCATTAGCTCCAAAAAGGGTTTAAAAATTTTTGTGCTGCACTCTCATCTCCTGTTGTAGTTCCTGCATATTAGAAAAGAATTGGTGACTAGATTATAAATGTGATCAGTTTTATAAGGTTGAAATAGAGTATTCATCTACCAGAAGTTGTTCCTGCAACTTGAAGATCTCCTTTCCATAGCTACTACAATTTGTTGCCTCCATTTAATTTGTCTGGGTATTGATACTTCTTTATGCAGTAAGGTAAGAACAATCTGAGTACACTCCAGAATGAAAATTCCATTCCAAAATGAATTAAGACATAGCCCAAAACTATCAAAGCCAGAAAGAAAATGAATTTTCTTTTGGAAAAAAAAAAAAAAAAACACCATTAAAACTTTCTGGTTCCTCCATGCTTTCCAAGTTTTTATTTTATAAAAGTCAAAAAAGTTAAATGACAATAAAAATATAAATGTGTACATATTCAAATCCTCCTAAACATGCTCTCCTTACTTCTACTGCAGTCGTTAGAATAAAATATACCTCAGTTTTCATTACAGTATCTTTCATTCTTTCTTGCTTGACACATAAAAATTACTTTTATCTTAAAACACTATCTTATGAAACAGTTACATATGTATAAAAATGATCTGGAAAGATAATATCCCAAACTGTTAAGAGCAGTTATTTTTTGGGAACTGAGATTTTAAGAAAGGTGATTGCCTATTTCTGCTTTATACTGATATTTTAATATGTGTGCTACTAAAAAAATATTAAACATTTTTAAATGGCTTTCAACATTTCTTTCTAAAAAAATGTTTAAAACATTCAACTGCTCTTCAATGTGTTGCACTAGAATGAATTAAAATCTCAAGATTGTACAAAACAGTTATTGGGTTTCCTAGCAACACTGAAGGGGCTCTTTCCAGAGGCATAGTTTTTCAAGTGTTGAAGTACGCAACAGTCACAAATTGTAGGAGATAAAAGGCTGACACTAGGTCCCAAGCAGTGTCTCTGGGGATTCTTTCCTAATAGGTGCTGCCCAATTCTTTTTATGCAGCAAATTAAGTGAATTTAAACTGCAAACTACCTACAGGCTCAAACATGGCCTGAAAACTAGATCAAATAACAAATCTTCTAACTTTATTTAAACTTATATTCACTATGATGAAATATGTAGAACATTATGAACCGCAAGTATTTGCAGAATCCAGTTAATAAGTGCTCAGCACTGGATTATATAAGTAAACAAAATGAATTACATCCCATTTTGGCAGTGACTGAAATAACATCTCCCAGTTCTCTGCTTGCTTTTTTTTCATCTCCAAATTTCAAACACTTGTTTCTTCAGAGCTTCTCTCCTGCCCAGTCTGACTTCCGCTGGAGCATCAAAATGACACCAGCTCATCAGAGTATCTTTTTAGCCCTGATGTTGTCATCTGCCACCAAACATCGGATCTGTTTCTGCCCTAAGAATGGTAATGGAAGACTCTACTCCTCTAGTAGGAAGACAACATTTTGAACTGAGGACCTGCTTTGATCCCTTTAACAAACTTCTTCAAGCTTAAGCTACCCATTGACCTGGATGGTCTTCAGGTATCTTTTCCTTCTCGCAATCTTAACATCATTGGAAAATGGAAAGTGCTCATGAAATTTTATGGCTGATTTAAAAAGAGAAGTAAACGTGAGAATCTTCAATTATGTTTTGAATAAGTAAAGTCTTAAAAATAGAAAACACCAAAGCTATGAAGGAAAAAAACACAAATTTAACTGTATTAGGACAGAAAATCAGAAGCTAGCTTTTAACAAACTTGCTGAGAAGAGGAAGGTTTTCTGTTGTTCTATCTCTTGGGAAACAAAACAGAATAGCTTCGAACATATTTTTCATGTTTTTACCTCTAACAAAAAGATATAAAATGTGAAGTCTGACCAATGATGGCACATGCACAGGGATTTTAAAGATCATGTCTGAGTGTGGGCACTTCTTCTAGGAGGCATTCCTCGTGCCCAAACATGGATTGAATTAGATGTCTTCTAGGTACACCTCAGGCAACTCTTGCCTCCATCATAAGCACCTTCCTGCTTTACTGAAGTTGCTACTTTATTGTGTGCCCTTCCTACCCGGTACCCCCAGTGAACATTTCACATTTGATTTTGAAGTCAAAGACTCAGGTAAAAAAGGACAGAAGGAAGGAGAGAAAGAAAAGAAAAAACACAACTCACAGGCACAAGTACCTTCACGTAAGAAAAGGAAAACAGATGAAAGATGGTCCATTTCAAAGTAGTGGAGAAAAATTAACAAGTAATGCAACTAAAAGTAGGTGAAAATCAGTTAAGACCTTTTTCTATTAAAGACGGAACTACAACAAAGTGTCTGGGGCCAATCAAACATAGAAACTCAAAGAAAGGAGAGGAAGCACTAAGGAGAAAAAGTAAGTCCTATTTGTGGAGCCCTTGTGTTTGTGCATGTTGCCCACCCTCTCCCACTGAGAGCATCTCAGCCATTTATCAAAGTACCTCTTACCTGTCACCTCTCTGAGGTTTTCCCTGTCCTACACAGGCAGTGTTTAATTGTCTCCTCTGTATTATACAGTAACGTGTTCCTGTTGTTGGGAGTTGCTTACGGGGCCCACCCGAAGCATGTACACTTTCACTCAGTTGACAGTGTCTCAGGACTTCATCTCCGGAGGGTATGTCCCAAGCCTCATTTACTAAACCCCCGGAGGGGCACCTGGCTGGCTCAGTGGGTTAATTGTCCAACTCCTGATTTAGGCTTGGGTCTTGAGATGGAGGCCTGCGGGAGGCTCTGCAGGAGTCCGCTGGAGATTTTTCTCCCTCTCCCTCTGCCCGTCCCCCTGCTCACACTCTCTTCTGCGCTCTCTCTCTAAAATAAGAAATAAAATCTATACAAAAATAAAAAATAAAACAAAAATAACCCCTCAGACCTGGCGTTAGCCAAAACTGCTGAACTTTAAGCGGAGAGCAGGAGCTCAGAGAAGAGGGAACGTGAAGGAACTGTTTGAAAGAAGAGGTGATTAATGGGACACAAAACCATCAGTCCTTGTGGGAAAAGCATGAGAAGGAGGGCCACAGGAGACCATGAATCCAGGAAAGCAAAGGAATGGAACAATGATCGCTAGACAGGGGATACAGCTCATAAAAGGCTGAACAAACCTGATCATGTGCTGACAGGAGCAAAGACTGATGCTTATTAATTTAATACGCACATTACCAGAAATATTAGCAAATCTGGTAAGAAATTAACATGTATGTAACTCTATATATGGTTACATTAACATGAGAGAAATTGGACATGAAGAAAAACTTAAAAAAAACCTTTTATGTGTAAATATTCTAAAATCACAACTACAGCCGAGAAAAAGTCACTTGTCCTATTTTTCAACTATCCTTAGAACATGAAGCAAAAATAAAAAATACTACATACTGATGCATGGTTTCTCAAAATATCTGGAGTCATTCCAAAGATATTTTTTAAAAAGGGGGGAAAAGACTAGAAAAAAAAGAATTTAAATTTACATTCCAAAAGTCTTGCGTATTTCTTTGATTTCTTGGGAAGGGGTACATTATGATGACTTAACATCAATGGTTATTAATTTACTGATTTTTTTTTGAGAAATGTAAAAGAATGTTCTAAGAGTTACTATTTTAATGTTAAATAAACTGGGTAAATCAGGAACTGATATGTTTAAGGGACATGGGGATCAGGACAAGTATAATTCTGTTGTGTGCCTCTGATAACAAATACTACAGATGCCTGTGTTAGCAATCAAGTCACTAGGATATTCCGATTCCTGCAAAAATGCAACAGCCGGAGCACCTGGCTGGCTCAGTCAGCGGAGCATGTGACTCTTGGTCTCAGAGTCTGAATTTGAGCCTCATACTGGGGGCAGAGTTTACTTAAAAAAATAAAAATAAAATAAAAAGAAAAGCTTTTAAACAATAACTGCCATGCTATTTAGATCATTTCCTTGACCTTCCCTCCAACCTGTGGCAACTTTCCTTCTCACCAAGAAGTTGCTTTGGGATTAGCAATTTTTAAAAGTCACCTAAATAGTGTTTCTAGAAAGGAAAAAGAAAAAAACATTTTAAATATGTTACTACTATAGTTAACTACTGCAACTAGGCCTTTCAATATTGCTGGGGGAGAGAAGAAAAACACTTAGAGGAAGGTAGAAATTACGCTCTTTGCTGTCTAGGGGTTTTGCTTGTTTAAATTCCCATGTGGGCTACCCAGTACAGTATGTTAATATGTACTCAGAGCTAAGAAAATAATACTTACAGTTAGATAAGTTAATAAGACATGACATTAAGTGGACTTATAAACTTTTCTATGCAGTTTTTAAAATATGAATCTCCAGCTCCCTGCCCCCATCGAGAAAACAAGCAGGTATCCAGGAAAAAATAAACTGAGATGGAAAGGGGGAAATGATTATCTTAACAACAAACAGTAACTAACAGTGACTGGGTGCTTATTATGTGTCAGGCATTTTTCAAAAGTGTATACATATTAACTCTAAATTCTCGTAACTCTGAAGAAGGTAAAACCATTCCCCTATTTTACAGTGAAGAAGTACAGATGGGGAGAGGCATCTAAGCTACTAAGGGGAGCAAGATACAAATGTAGGCAGACTGGCTGCCAAGCCACATTTATCCTTTAAGTAGAAGTCCACCAGTAAACACCCTTGAACACAGAGATCTGGTTTTAAAAATCACTACGGGGACGCCTGGGTGGCTCAGTCGGTTAAGCGGCTGCCTTGGGCTCAGGTCATGATCCCAGGGTCCTGGGATTGAGTCCTGCATCGGGCTCCCTGCCTGCCGCTCCCCCTGCTTGTGCACTCCCCCCCCCAAATAAATAAATATCTAAAAATAAATACATAAATAAATAAAAATAAAAATCACTATGAATCACCAGGAGTAGGTTCTACACCCCACTCCAATCACCACGGGTGGAGGAGGGCTTGGAATGCACACTTTTCCTCTGCTATACCAAACTTGTAGGAGACAGAATTTTAGGTAGCACATGGTTCAGGAGTTTGGGTGAATCTTTATTTGTCTGTTTTTAATTTTATTTTTAAGTAATCTCTACATCCAATGTGGGGCTTGAATTTACAACTCCAAGATTAAAAGCTGCTAGCTCTACTGACAGAGCCAGACAAGTGCCCCGGGGTGAACTTATTTTTAATAGGGAAATAAATACTAGACTAAGAATCTGTTGTCATTTGTCACAAAACAACGACAACAACAAAACCCACTATCATTTTGGACATGTTATTGCTTCTTTAGGGCTTAAACATAAATTAAGGGTGTTGAACTAAAATATCTATTTCAGATCTAAATATGTCCTAATTTTAGACAATCAATCAACCAAGGAGTCTTCCCCTGACATCCATCTCCTCCCCTTCTTCCACAACTCAAAGGTAGTAAGCAGTTCTCATAGCTCACTTAAATGTGCAGACGTTTCTGACACATGAGCATACTGAATTATGGAAGCAGTTCTGTCCATTAATAGCATGGGCTCTAAAATCAGATCTGGGTTCAAATTCAGACTGAGCTTACCAAATGCTTGGCTATAGGCAAATTTCCAGCCTTTTTAAGTTAGTGTTTTTCTCCTTTAGAATAGAAATTAATAATGCCTACTCCATTTTAAGAATTAAATAAAAGAATGTATGAAAAGCTTATAGAACAGTTCCAGCACAACCTGGTATCATCTTTCAATAAACAGTATCTAATATGACAATTCACTGTCATATTATAAGCCTGTCACTGGGGCGCCTGGGTGGCTTAGTCGTTAAGCGTCTGCCTTCAGCCCAGGGCGTGATCCCAGGGTTCTGGGATCGAGCCCCACATCGGGCTCCATGCTGTTCTGGGAGCCTGCTTCTTCCTCTCCCACCCCCCCTGCTTGTGTTCCCTCTCTCACTGGCTGTCTCTGTCAAATAAATAAATAAAAATCTAAAAAAAAAAAAAAAAAAAAAAAAAAAAAAAAAAAAAAAAAAAAAAAAAAAAAAAAAAAAAAGCCTGTCACTTCTACTAGGACATAAATTCCTATAGTATTGGGAAGGTATTTTTTAATCTTTTATCCCTCACACTTAAGCAGTGCCTTCCATACAGGAAGAACTCAAAATATGTTATGTAAATAAATGACTCTGAAATATATCTACTACGTTTGAAAAAAGAGCACAATTAGTGACCTAGGCCAAATCTGATTTGGTAAAGGCTTTGAGGAGTTGCAATGGGATATATCTACCTACAGAGGTTGATATGTGTGAGTAGAGACAGAAGCGACTACTGTTTTGAGGAACTTGGCTCTCAAGGGTAGGAAGAAAGTGGTAGAGTGTGATGGAGAGTCAAGGAAGGGTTGTTCTGAAATGAGAAATGTAGAGCATGTTTATATGAGTCAGAAGGAAAGAGCAAATAGAATGAAAGAGGTTTAAAAACACACATAGCACAACACTCAGAGACTGAAGGATCAACACCCCACAAAAGAATGATGCCTAGAAAATAGGAAACAAGACACTTTAAAGTAAGAATGGAGGGGAATGCCTGGGTGGCTCAGCTGGTTATGGTCGCTCGACTCTTGATTTCGGCTCAGGTCACGCATGATCTCAGGGTTGTGAGATGGAGCACGCCCCACCCCCACCCTGCGCTGCCTGAGATTCTCTCTCCTTCTCCCTCCGCCCCTCTCCCCTCACGCGCAGGGATGTGTACTCTCTCTAAAATAAATAAATAAACAAACCTTAAAATAAATAAATAAATAAACAAACAAACAAACAGATAAGAATGAAGGAAAGGACATAAGAGGACTGGTACAATTATAGATAAGCTCATACACTGAGGTACAGGAAATCAAGGGAATTTGTAACTGATAGCCTCTATTTTCTCTGAGACAGAGGAGGCATACAGCATTTACTTGGAATAAAAGAGGCAGAAAAAATGTAGGTAAAGTGTTTCTGGAGACAGGTTCAAGTCAAATATCTGTGAAGAGGAATGGGAAAGGAAGTGGGGGGTTACAGAATGGTATCACGAATTCAAATGATAAAAGCTCGTAGTTGATGAAGCTAGCTTTACCATACCATTTTTCCTTGTTTTATATATTTGAAAACTTCCATACTTAGGGTGTTTAAAAAAATGATATGGCACTATCCACCCACCAGAATAGCCAAAATGAAAAGAAGCTATGATGAGGATGTGGAACAACTAAAGTCTCAAGCTCTATTGGTGGGAGTGTCAATTGGAATGATTAATTCTGGAAATCTGTTCGGCAATTTGAACTAAAGTTAAACATAGGTATTACCTACGGGACCCCAGAAACACCATTCTCAGGTAGAGAAATGTGTACACATGTGCACTGAAACACATGAATGAGAATGACGCAGAAGCATTTTTCACAATAGCAAAAAATTGGGGGAAAAAAGTCCATTGGCAATAAAATGGGTAAATCAATTGTGATAAAGTCACACAACAGAATACCACACAGCAATGCAAATGAATAAACTACAGCTACACAAAATCAATAAACTTTCTAATGTGAGAAGTGAAAGTTAGACAAAAACCATATACTGTATAACTGCATGTACATAAAGTGCTAACACTAACCCACACAGAAGGCAGAAGAGAGTGAAGAAGTGACTAGGAAAGCTTGGGAACTTGAGATGTGTGAGAATAAGAAACAGAAGTGACTACCGTTTTGAGGAACTTGGCTCTCAAGAGTAGAAGGAGAGTGGTGAAGTGTGATGTGTGGTCTTGTTTTGTTTTGTTTGTTTTGTTTTGTTTGTTTGTTTAAAGATTTTATTTATTTATTTGACAGAGACTGTGTACAATCAGGGGGAGCGGAGTGGGCAGGCAGAGGGAGGGAGCAGGGAGCCCGACGAGGGGATGCGGGCTCAATCCTAGGACCCTGGGATCACGACCTGGGCAAAAGTCAGACTGTTAACCAACTGAGCCACCCAGGTGCCCCTGAAGGATTGTTTTGAAATGAGAAATGTGGGATAGATTCTAGTTCCTGATCAGGGTGAGATTAAACAGATGTTTCTGCTTTGTGAAAACGCTCTCGCCTGAATATTTGTAAATAATGCTTTAAACTTTGTGCTTCTCTATATGTCATACACTTCAGATAAAAGGTTTACTTTTCTTTTTTAAAATTTTTTTAAACTAAACTCTACCCCCAACATGGGGCTCAAACTCATGACCCCAAGATCAAGAGTTGCATGCTCTACCCACCAAACCAGCCAGGTGCTCCTAAAAGGTTTATTACTTTTAAAGAAATTTGAAAGAGCTGAAGGAGTTAGAGACAAAGGTTATTTTTACTTTGTTTTTGTTAAAAATATAATGTCCCGATGCTTTATAAAATGGACTTTACAAAAAAAAAAAAAAAAGTTTAGCCACACTGGGACAATAAAGTCCCCCCAATGTACACAACTGTGCGCCACAGTCCATGAGCAGGAGCAAAGAAACTGGCCTATAAGATCAATCCGTATCAGAGACAGAACTGAACTCTGACCAGGGGACCCTGGACTCCTGGAGAAATTCTGGTTTTAAAATAAACAGAGGTGGGGTAGAGGGTGGTAGAGCCCAAAGATCTTAGGGATAGAAGGTATGACAGAAATGCAGGAAGCTAGGTGACAATGCCAACAGAGTTCAGGACTTCAGGAGAAGTATAAAGAGAAGCCTGCTCCAGTAAACTGGAAAGAAAAATCACCATATTTGAGAGGTCAAGTAACTGTTGTGTAAGAATGTTAGAAGAGGGGTGCATGGGTGGCTCAGTTGGTTAAGTGACTGACATCGGTTCAGGTCATGATCCCAGGGTCCTGGGATGGAGCCCTGAGGGAGCGGGGGTGGGGGGGAGAGTCTGCTTGTCCTTCTCCCTCTGCCCCTCCCCCCAGCTCATGTTCTCTCTCTCTCTCTCTCTCAAATAAGTAAATAAATAAATCTTAAAAAAAAAAAAAGAATATTAGAAAAGAGTGAACTGTAAAATGTAAATCCTAAAAGACCAAAATAATGCAATGATGGGAGAGGGGCAGGACAGCAGTATAAGGCAAGGCATTTCTTGGTCATTGTGGAGAAGTAACCAGAAGTTTGGTATAAACAGAGGGCAGGAGACTCAAAAGTTTGAAGGGTTGGTACACGAAGTGGTGGGAGGCGAAAGTGGTCTGGAGAAGCCAGTGGGGCCCCAAAAGAATAATCAGAAAACCATACATCTTTTTTTTTTTTTAATTTTATTTATTTATTTGACAGAGAGCGAGACAGCCAGCGAGAGAGGGAACACAAGCAGGGGGAGTGGGAGGGGCAGGCTCCCGGTGGAGGAGCCCAATGCGGGGCTCGATCCCAGAACGCCGGGATCATGCCCTGGGCCGAAGGCAGACGCTTAACGACTGAGCCACCCAGGCACCCCAGAAAACCAAACATCATTATATGACGTACCATTTCTGCTCTGATCCCCAGCCTGATCTGCTGAGAATCATAGCTGGGGGAGTAAGCGCCTGACTCGCCTATCTGGCCCCAAGCTTGCTAACAGTATCAGAATGGTGTCTTCCTCATATCTTCTGAAGCATCTATCACACCACCTCACCCATATATACACATTATATGATTTATTTACCCTCAAATGTCTTCCACAGGAACTGAAGTTCTAAATAAAGAATATTTAATATATGTTATAAATCAGGACCAGGGAAAACGTAAATTATAGTGGAAAGCCAGGGTGAATTAAGAATGTAAACATGTAGACATTTTTTTCTGTATTTGTTGAACTGGACTGTGACACACCCTTTCCCCACCCTCCTCTCTCTTTCTCCCTCATACAAACACACAGACACACACACACAGAAATACTCATCTCAGGAATTTCAAATGCAATCAGAATTAAATCTCAGCCTTTTTTCAACCTATGTAGTATATTACCTTCCCCACGTTCCTTAATACACAGATGCTAAACTCAGAATTCTCTGGCAAAACAAATGCAAAGAGTATTTTGCATTATAGGTAAAGCAGATCCATTGCCATGGTGAATATTTTCATCACCTTTACAGAATAATATGTATTGCTCTATTTTTAAAAACCTGCCTCTGCCTCCTTGCTCATAAAAACCTCAGGCTCTCTTCCTTTAATTAACATGAAACAGTAAAAGTAACCGAGTACTTGGCAAAAAACAAAGCAAATACACATACACAAAACAAAACTCAAGTAAAACATCTTATAAAGATGAGATCACAGAAAATTACAAAGCAAAGAAATAGATACAAGAGCAAAATGAGTAAATATTAACTCCTTATGGAAAATCCTGAAGGTAATAAAGAAAGGGTTAATTACAATAAGAAAAATCACCCCTGTTGTAGACATGCTGTTGTAAGCATGTCTAACTTGACCGTCTCAGTCTTGCATTAATTCCTTTCTAATATCCCAAAGTGAATTTAAATTTCCCTAGCAACCATCATCAGGTGCCAGTCTGTCCTTATTTTCTACCTTCCCATAAATGCAATTATTTCCCTCACAGGCAAGTTAAAAATGTGATTTTTTTTGTGCATGTATTTCTTTTTTCTCCCTCATACCTAAAATGTAAATGCTCCGATTTCTAGACTTGTGCTGACCAACAGGGTAGCTGCTAGCTACATACAACTACTGAGCACTTGGAACACGGCTACTGCGATTTGAGATGCGTGTATGTCAAATATTAACCAGATTTCAGACTTAGTAGGGAAAAAAATTAATCTTATTAATGTTTAATTTGATCACATATGGAAATGATATTTTGTATATGCTGAGCTAAACAAAATGTATTCTTTTTGAAGAACTGTAATGTCTCACAACTCTAGACTCAAATACTTCTACAAGGCACAACCTGCTGTGGCTGAGGCACCCCAGAGTTCCGACTCCATCTAAATCCCACCACCCCTGTAACATATGCTTAAGGCAAGCCAGAAAAAAAAACAAAACAAAAACAAAATGTATATATTCAAATTAATTTCACCTTTCTTTTCTTTCTTTTTTTTTTTTTAAAGATTTTATTTATTTATTTATTTGTCACAGAGAGAGAGAGCGCACACGCACTAGCATGAGCACGAGGGAGCAGCAGGCAGAGGGAGAGGGAGAAGCAGGCTTCCCACTGAGCAGAGTCCTATGTGGGGTTCTATCCCAGGACCCCGGGACCACGACGACCCGAGCCGAAGGCAGACACTTAACTGATTGAGCCACCCAGGCACCCCTCTTTTTACTTTTAAATGTGGCTTTACCAGAGAACTTTAAATTACATATGTGACTTCTATTATAGTTCTCCTGGACAGCACTGCTTAGGCCAATGTCACAATTTATTGGACTTAATTCCTATAAATGAGAATAATACAAAATGTTCTTCCTACCCAGAAATTGTCAGGAGAGCAGATTCAAATGAGGCACTTATAAAATTGTCATAAAAAGTAAGTTCCATCGGGGCACCTGGGTGGCTCAGTCTATTAAGCATCTGACTGTTGGTTTCAGCTCTGGTCATGATCTTAGCAGGGGAGTCGGCTTGTCCCTACCCGCCCTTCCACCGCTGGAGCCCTCTCTCTCCATTAAGTTACATCGTAACAACTATGCATTCTGGCTCATTGTGATGATCTAGATTTAGTGACTGCAACATATTTATGGCACTGATTCAAATTCCACGATGAAGTTATATAAATAATGCATCTATTGATACCTTTTATTGCCAAATATAAATTTAAAACTTGTTTAATGTTCTTGTGTTTTTGAAACAAAATATATGTGTATGTTTACTGAAAAGAAAAAAAGGTACAATCACTTTTCCAGCCTAGAGTTACCAGTTCATTCTAAAAGTATCAGATTTCACATTGTACAACCAAGTAGTTAGAGATTCTTCTCAATTCTTACTGTACAACAACCCAGGGCACAAAACACTCAAAAGTTTTTGTCTGGCCCATTAGGGAAAATCCCCATGGGAATCGTCTGGTATTCAGGAGTTCAAAGCTCTCTTCACTGGGGAATCCAAGTGAGACCGAAAGGGTCAGCTACAGTCACTAACAATTCCACAGAGATGTGGCTGAACACATTTGGTTCACTGTATCTGAATGTGTCCTGAGATTCCTTGAGAGCATGTGATCTGTGCAGCCAAACTACCCCTCCTCTGGAGAAACTTATAAAACTCACTCAGAACATACATTTACACTATGGGATGGTGAAAAAGTAACCACAATTAGTTACTTGAAATCTAAATACATTTTTACTTCTTGGGAGTAAATGAAATCAAAGTCATTCCCATTCCAACTTGTAAAATACCTTTGAAATAATAAAAGTGATTTAATAGTTTCAAAGGAAATTTGTATTGTCTCAGTTAACCAATTAACACTGGTTAATTTGACTGTTAATCCTTTTTCTCACCAACTATCAAAAGACAAACTAAACCATGCCATTGATCTCACACCTACCCTAAAAATAGACTGTTATTACCTCCCTCCCTTAGCCTACCTTCCCTTGGTCAACAGGGCAGGCCATAGTCTTCTCTTCTATAGCACACTGCTAATTAAAATAAATTGCAAATACTGCTGAGTCAAGTTAAAGCCTTTAATGCTTAAACTCTAATTGGCTAACTCTTTATTTGAAACCTGGAAGAGTGAGTCAATGAGGTGAGGGAAGAAAGGTGACAGAAAAGGCCTGTGGGAAAGCACAGAAGAGAAACTGTCTCTTTAAGTCACCATTTCGCCACTGAATGTAGAAACATTTTCAGCTTCCTTTGCATTTTTACACAGAGACAGTAATGGAGTCAACAGAGTGAACAAACTACAAAGCAATACCAATAATAGAGCCCCAAGAGATCACCAAACCAAACCATGAGCTCCGAGCCAGCTTCCTCAACAGATCACTTCATCATGCCAGGGTGAAGCTTTCCCAACTCCTTCCCATTCCACCACTTGTCATTTCAGCCTCCCAAAGAAAGCTGAGCAGAAAATAAGGTAGGGAACCAGCACCAAAAAAGGTTGCTGCTTTTTACTGATACATACCACCACACTCTTAACAGAAACCAGTCTAATTCCAAAACCAATCTAACAATTATTCCAGAATATTAGATTTTTCTTAAAAACAAAACAAAACAAGATAGATGAAAAACAACAGGATAAAGCCATAAGTTCATTTTATTTAGATAATTTTTAATTATGTCTGGTACTTTATCATTTTAAAGTCCATATCCATTCCTTTCTGGCCACCAAATGAACCAAATTAAAAGTTCCCAGTATCAATTCTTGCCTTTATTTCATTACACCTGATAATGATTTGTATATAACAGAGGAAAGATAGAAACAAGGGGATTGGGAGAACAGGCTGCAATAGGAGATTAAAATGAGACTGAGTGTTAACACAAATTCACTCCATTACTGAACGCAGAGCAAAGCGGACAAACATCAAGCTGGCCTGTTCAGGATACTGAGCCCAGCCCTGCTCACCTCTTCCATGATGTACCCATTCTTGACCTTCAAATGTTCTTCCCCTCTAGGTCTTTTTCTTAGGTCAATATACATCAATTCCTGTCTGGAACTATTTTCCCCATTTATTTCATTAACAGGCACTGTGCACACAATAGGAATGAAATAAGGAATAAACAGATAATCCGTGACATCATGAAATGTACAGTCTGTTGAGGAAAAACAATTGTAATAAAGACCCACTTGATAAACCTTAGAACACGCTCCAGTAATGTAATGTGCCCGGAGCAGGGGAAAATTCACTTCTCCAATGCCAACGAAGCTATTTCAACTAAGAGATGCTGGCATAACCTGGACTCTGAGTGGTGGCTGGTGGGATACAAGTGACTCAGAGACTGACTGCATGTAAGCGGATGAGAGAACAGAAACGTAGGGTATCCAGATTTCTGCTTGGGCATTTTCACAGCTGAAAAAGCCACTTAATGGGAGAGGGAACAGTGGTTATGTAGACAAGTTCATTTGGAGGTGCCTGTGGGAAGTCTAATCAGGGGATGTCAAGTGGGGGTTTCAAATGATGGGAAAAAGCTTGGGAGACAGACTAGAAATAGATTGGAAGCTATCAAGGCATAAATGCTAACTGAAGCCATAAACTGAGGAACCCCAACATTTAAGGAGGAAACTGGGTGCACAAAGGAAAATGAAGAATAAGGTTCTAGGTCTGGTGGTTAGAAGTTATGGGAGTCCCTATCTGCTGGCTTCTACTTTATCCCCTGGGTCTGCTACTCTCCCTTGGGATGAAGGTCATCTGTGCAACGCTTTACTGTCAAGCCAACAGCAAATGCTAGTAAGTGTTTCTCTTTCTTTACTTACCTGATGCCCACTCCTTAATCTATGAAAATGTAGCTTTACCCACTACAGAAACCACCCTCCCTGTGGAATCAAGAACTTCCTGAATGTTCCCAATAGTCTCCTAATGGTAAGACCCATTGACCTCATTTCTGCACCAGTTTCTGGGACAGCCCTCATCCCACAGTGCTGCTACATCCCCCGCATCACTCCTTATTGTTCACCTTCTGTGTTATTTATTAGATGTTGCTGTGCTCCAGTGTCACATTTCACCATCTCTCCTAGTCCTACCAGCTTTTCCTGGTTAACCTTACAGAGATGGCACTTAGCAGCAGCGATTCTCAATTCTCTATCACCAATCTTTGTCTCTTTCCTGAGATCCAGTCCTTTGATTCAACCCTCCTACTAGGTATTTTTTTACCTCCATTCCCCTCAGGTGCCTCAAATACCACCTGTCCAAACTTAAGCTCGTTGGTCGCTTCCCTTAAAACGTGTTCCTCTTTTCTTCCTCTGCAAGTCAGTGACTTCACTCAAAGCCGGGAATCTTACTGCTTCTCTCCAACTACTTCTTGCAACCAACCAGGTATCAGGCTTCAGTCCATTTCCCTCAAAACAACTTTTCAGATTACAGAGGAAGCCCAACACCACTCAGTTTTTCAACAGGGACTGCTTATGTGTACATCATCCCAGACAGCTTCCTGTGTTAGTGCCAGACCCATTGGTTGTACCTGCCTCCACGACTGCTGCCGAGTTAGCATTCAAGAGAATAATCTCAGTGTATAATTTCACTTCTTTAATGCCTCCACAAGCTTCTCAGTGCCACCACGGAGGGTGGTACAATCATCTTTCATCTCCTACTAAGCTCTTGGCATAGCCTTAGAGCTTCACCCACCCAGAGTGTGGTCAGCAGTGACATCATGAGGAACTTGTTAAAGAGCAAAATCTCAGGCCTCACCTGACTTATAAGAACGACTCAGATACACATCAAAAGTTCGAGAAGTGCTGGTTAGATGCTTTAATGAACTGAATTTCTCACCTCTCAAGATACATGATACTCTTTCAGATCTTCATGCCTTTGCAAAAGCTGTACCATCTGCTGGGAATGTCCTATCAAAACTTTGCACCTTGCAAAGTTCTATACTACTGTAAGGGCACCCAGCACAGGCACAGAACATAGCAGGCAATAAATATTTGACTGATTAGATCATGTAATCAATTAATTAAAGGATGAGTTTGCCCCCAGACTTGCAGGATCTGAGGTACTAAAGCACATTCAGGTGGAATGTGAACGTTAGGCAGTTGGAAGTAGTGGCCCAGAATTCAGAGGAGAGGTGCGCTGAGCTGGCACTATTTTTAAGTCACTAGCAACTATCTGGAGGTTATAGTAATGGGTAAATAAGGTCACCCACATTTAAGACGGAGAGAAGACGACTATGGACCAAATCATGGGGAAGGCTGGTATTTAAGGGACCTACTATGAAGTCGGTGAAGAACAGGTTAGCAGGTTACCAAAATAGGTATCAAGGAGCTCCAAAAAGATAAATGCATTTGGCACACGGTTACTGTTACTCTGGCAACTGGCATGGAATAGAACAATGAGATCAAAGATAAAGAAAAAGTTTAACTTCTTTAGACTAACAACTGAATGAGACAAGGCTATTGGAATGACCACTCCGAGGACCATCTTTATCTGATGAGAAGGGAGAGACAGAGCGAGCTGGAACTGATGAGAGCTACATCATATACACAGGCCTAGTGATAAAAAGGCTGCAAACTTTCAGTCACACGACATTTGCTAAACATCTGCTATCTACCACATACCATAAGCTAACACTGGGACTATAACAAGAACACAAGTAATGCCCCTGCCATGTGACCTAGTGCAATGAGATAAGCTGAGTAACTGAGGGACACCCCACAACAAGCAGGGTAAGGAGACACTGTAAAGTGGCTTGCCTTGGAGGAGGGGCAACATTTTTTTAGGTGGTTGGTATAATGGCCAAAATGTAAACAGTAAAAGAGGTAACATATTTTTTATGCAAAGGAAGACTCCAGGAAAGCAAAATGATAAAACATTTCATTTTGCTCCATCATGACTGAGATGGTAGGATCCCTATCTTGACATACAAAGCAACTGAGGTACATAGAAAGGACAGAGGCCTGCAGCCATCAAACGGTTAACAAGTGGCGGGGAGACAAGTACTTTTTAGGTTCATTCATGTTCACAGTGTGAGAAACAGCATCACCCCAAACTTTAACAAGATCCCCAGGTGATGCTGATGTTGCTGGTACATGGACCACATGAGTTAGCAACATCCCCCTGAGCCCTGGTTCCTCACGTTTTCGTAATAGTGTCTGAAAGCATTCAACTAAGATCAAGAAATTAAAGGGCTAATAAAAGTCTTCAGTATTTGGCACATAGTCAAACCAACAGCAGGTTCTTACTACATGACAGATAACCAACCGCTGATAGAAAGTCAGGAGGTCAATTAGAGGTAACCCAAGAGGAAAGTGGCTGCTTTAGAGGCAAAACAGCATAGTGGTAAGAGCAAGGATTAAGGAGGAAACTTGTGATTTTGGCAAATTAAGTTATGTAACTACTCTGTGCCTCAGTTTCCTCACATGTACAACAGGGATCATTATAATACATACCCTCCAGGGTTGCTAAGTAGATGGGGTATATGTAAAGCCCTTAAGAGCACCCTGGCATTTAATAACTGTTCAACCAAGGCTTTAATTTTACTACTATTGCTACAGCTCTACCACCACTGCCACTATTATTACTGGTAGAATGACTTGCTATTGGTAGGTAATAAAATGCATCAAAAGGACTTTTGACAAAAGTCTTTATAATCCATATGGAAACAGATCTAAAGAAAAAATTGTACTGCAATTTTTTAATATGTAAGCCTCCTCCACTTTGTTTTGCCAAATGTAGAAGCCAATCTTGTTACCACTCAAATCAAATTCATAGCAATGAATGCCTAAAATGGCAAGAGTATCTAAAGAAATACTCAAAGCCATACATCAGTAACATAGCTTTCTGAGTTGTTCCTAAGCTGGAAAACTGTAACCAAAAATAGTTGTCTTGTCAAGCTAAAGACAGCACTCCTTTCATGAGAAGTTCACCAGCCTAGTATAAGGTTTATGAGTAGAATGACTCTGTACGTACCAAAAATATCCTCAGCTGAGATTGTACCTAACAAAGTGAGGTGTCCAGAAAAAATGAACTCCAGACAATTATCTGGAACATCCCCGGGGGAAAAAAAGTCCTCTACATGGTTTATGTTATTTCACTTTTCTGCTCTAGATGTAGCCTAAAATATTTTTTCCCGGAGAGAACGTGCATTTTCCACTTCAACTTCAGTTTAGTCTTGGACAAAACAAAGGTGCGAATTTATCGAGTAAACTGGTTACTGACCCTTCATCTTTTCCGGAAGCTTTACTTCAGAAATTTCACCCAAGTCTAAATGATATGTATCAAAAAGGTGGAGGTGGTGCTATACATCGAAGATTAGACTTGTTAATAGAATGTTGATCCCATGAGTAATGCTCACAGATGTGGCATCCAACAATGGAATTAACATCTCAACAGGAAGCAGAGAGCCATCCCAACAAAAAGGGCCACGCAATCCTTTGGAACACTTAAAAAAAAAAAAAAAATCTTTCCAGAGGCTACACAAAGTGTGCCTCCTGAGGGTCGCCGCACCTATGGATTTTTTTTAAATTAACCATTTGGTTAATTCTAAACGTGACATGTGCTTGCCTTGACAAACCAGATAAGCTAGTAAAAAAAACACTGCCATGAAAACAGATCAGTTTTTTAAAGCGTCAAATGATTATGCCTTCTAATGGTCCACGCATTTTTGAAATGCCTTTTTTTCCCTCCCGAGGAAGGCGCAGTCGAAAAATGTACTTGGCGAATCCTTTAGGAATTGCCCTGTACAAGTCATCCCCTCTTATCTTCAAAATGAATTAACTCATCATAAACGCAAACCAAGGTTACGAATTTCTTTGCACTTTGCTCCGGGACTGCAGAAATCATGACTACATTTTTGCAGGAACCTAGTTTGGGTTTCCAACCGCTTACTTCGTCGAGCTACCTTCTAGTTAACAGCTCGTGCTTGGGCTCGCCTCTTCTATGAGATCAAGAATGCTCAAGCTACCGTTCTCGTGCTTGGGCTCGCCTCTTGTACGCGATCAAGAAAGCTCAAGCTACTGTTCGTTCAGCGCCTCTTTCCTAGAGGTAGCCTGTAAGATCTGAGGCACTGAAAAGCTCAGTGTCTATTTAATCATGGCGTTTGTAATTCAGCCTCACCGCCTGGACTGCTCAACACCTGGAAACTCGCAGCCCAAGGCTTCTGAAATCTAGTAACCCTGGACGGACACGACACGACGGCTAACAAGGGAAAGGGCAAGAGCAAATAAAGCAAAGCTCGCACCCGCAGCAAAGAATGGTCTGGGAAAAACGCCAGGCGCACCCGGCATGCCGCGCCCACCCACCCGCGCCCGGGGAGCCCCTCCACTGCCGCCCCTCATCTTGCGGCTCGGTCCCGACTACCGCCCACCCCCCTCCCCCCCGACACCTCACGCCCCCGCATGGCTCCCTTCCGAGCCGTTCCACCTTCCCCGTTCGCACGCCTGGCTCCGCAAAACCACCCCAGTGCAACACCGCCCGCACGGCCACCACTGCCGCAGCGCCCCCAAATCGCACCCGTCCCCTCCCCCACGCCTCATTGTTCCCGGGTGGCCGCAGGCAGCTAGCGCCCCAGGGCGGTGCCGGCAATTGGAATCCTAGGAACCAAATTGCCCCCCACTCACCCGCGACTCCGCACAAGAGGACGAAGCGCAGCAGAAGCGCCATGGTGGCGGCCCGGCCGTGGGCGGTGACTGAAGGTAGGCGGCTCTCACCCGGGGTCTCAGTCACCCGGTGCCTGCGCGCTCCCGACTGGCTGGCGGCGGCGGCACCTCGCACCCCCGTCCCACCCCACCCTCGCTTGGCAGGTGAAACACGTCACTTCCGGTAGTGACTGAGCCCCGCGGCGCGCGCCGGCTCCGCCAGGAGCGTGGGGTTACCATGGCAACTAGCGCGGGCTGCCCTAGGGATCCTGGGGAGTAGGAAACTCCCGCGCCAGCTGCGCTCAGCGTTGGGGTGAGCAGGCAGCCCTTCGCCCCAAGCAAGAGCCGGGGTCCCTGCTTCAGTGTCTTCAATTAAATCGGGGTTTGTGCTCTAGGGTCCTGCCAGCCCCTCTCCCCAGACAACTGAAACGGCGGTCGCGCCCTTCCTTCAGGGTGCGGCACGGGACATACTCGCCCGGGATCCTGAAGGGCGGCAAATGTGGTTGGCCCCGCGGGCACTTACTTCGCCCTCCCCTCAGGGTAGTAGGGAATGGAAGGGGGGATTCCAGACACGCTTCCCACCTCTGGCCGTTTGCTGCGAGGTCTCCCACCTAAGGCTCTGGAGAAAGCGAACTGAACAGCACCTCCCCCGCACCCCTTTGGCATTTTCTCCGATTTCATTGAGTCGTTGGGCTGCTGTGGAAGGCTCGAGAAGGCTTTTCCCCATCTCCAGTAATGACTGACCCCCTAAACTGCAGCTTCGGATTTGGGAAATACCTAGGCTGGTTTTTTGACCCTTTGTAATTCAAAGGTTATTCTCGCCCTAAAATTGACCATCAAGGACCAGTGAGCTTTAAAACTGGGGTTAAGTAGGGGTGGTTGTTTAAAAGGCTGGAGGAGGTGTTGGGAGGACCGGGAAACTAGAGATTTTTGAATCGCCTGGTCAACCTACAGTGTCACTTCCTGGTATCCTCCATACTCATTCTTGTGTCATTTGTGTTCTTGGTTGCTCTTTGCAGATAACGTTTATTTATAACTGCTGATAGACTTTGGTGTTCTCGACAATTCCATATCAGGAGTGCATTAGAGGAGAGAAGCAGTGTGGTGCAGTGGGTAAGTTCTTGGGTCCCGGAATGGGACAGTTAACTGGGCAAGTAATTTGGAAATACACCTAGCTATGATTAGATAATGCTCAAAAGGAATGTTGAGCACTGTGCCTGGCACATAAATACTCAGTGGTGCGGTAGCTAATAAAAAAAAAGTTATTGGAAAAATTCTTATTATTTATTGAACCAGCAAAGGAAAGCAAATCAGTTATTAGTAAGATCAAAGTTGCTCAACTGAAATTTGGCCTGGTGGTCTGCTATCCTGACTGCACATTAAAATTACCTAGAGGGGTGGCTTGCTGGCCCAGTCAGTGGAGGGTGGGACCTATGATCTGCAGGTTTGAGTTCCAGCCCCACCTTAGGTGTAGAGATTACTTAAAAATAAAATCTTTTAAAAAAATTAAAATAAAATTATCTAGAGGACTTTTGCAAAATACCAATATCCGAACCCCCAGTCCAGCGATCCTGATTTAACTTGTCTCCAGTGGAGTCGTGACTGATCTAAGGAGAGTCCAGACTAACTGCTAGGGATTTCCTATTAAGGAAACAAAAATTCTCCTGGATATAACTGAAGGTATAAAATATTTGGAACTTAAAATTTTACTCAACACATTATACTTCATGAAATTAGACAAGAGTAAGTATTAAAGTTATTCACATCTATTTCAGACTTACATAAAATTTTTCTACTTTATCACTTAAAAGCAGCACAGATTTATTTTAAGTGTCTCCTTTAGTAGAAATTAAACTCACTCCTCATGGGTTATCTCAACCACTTACTAGAGGAAATCTTTTGAAATTATCCGAAAGGATTTTTATCTTAATCCCTTTGCTTCTGGTACTTTTTTTTTTTTTTGCAATCCCTACCTTTTGCTTCCTTCTGTGGTAGGCATTTTCATACCTATCAATCACTTATCTTACTCTGAATATTTCTGGAAGGCCAAAAAGGCACATTATTCATCTTTGTCACTCTTGGAAACCAGCTTATAGTAAATTCTCTAGTATTTGTTGAACTGAATATATTCGATTCATATATTGATATATCGACATATTAATAAAAAGTATTTAATATGCATACAATAACAAACCATTACATCTCGATATATCTTTTTAGAATATACTTTTAAAAATGTAAATTTTACAAAATCAATGTTTTATACTCCATTAGATTACTGAACACAAATTTTTCCAAGTGTATCATCTCCAAGATTTAAGTAACTTTGAAAGGAGCAATTTATCTTATTCGGGAAACTAATTCTTTATACAATTAAAGCTGGGGAAAAAAAGGGAAAAAAATTAAATGGAGTCATCTTTAGACTTTGGTTTGTAACTACATTATTTCATATAAACAGCAGCTTAAATTATGGAAATATCTGAAACTTCTTAATGACACCTTAATAAACCTTTTTGTCTATAGTTAGCTTGGAAATTATGTCTCCTGAATGCTGTAATGAGATAATCTCATTAATGCTGGATCATGCATATTGGTTGATATTTTCAAACCAAGCTAACAGTAGTGCACAGCCATTAAATGAATTGTCCTATCTTAGTAAAGCACCAAGCACTCCACATTGTATAGCTTCTGAACCAGCAGAAAGGTGATTCTTGGTCTGTCAAGAAGGTGGTAATTGTGGAGACGCAAACAACTATGGTTAATATAGCATTTGTTCTTACAAAGATTTCTTAGTAGTAATGGATTTGTCAACGCACCAAGAGATGATTAAAATCTTATGATCACATTCAGAGATTGACTTATTCTTAAGAATTAAAGGATTTTTACCTCTTCACAGCCAGGAATATAAAGGCCATGTAAAGCAAAAAACTTTCTTTCATAGGTGACGCTGCTCATTTTTGTACCTCTGGAAAATGATAATGCTGTTCTTAAGAAATGAAGGTTTCTGGGGTGCCTGGCTGGCTCAGTCGGTAGAGCATGTGACTCTTGATCTCCGGGTCATGAGTTGAAGCCCCATGTTGGGCATGGAGCCTATTTAAAAGTAAAAAAAAGCAGGGGGGAGGAAATGAAGGTTTCTCACAGTGTGTTCTACTTAAAATACCTAGAGCATGGGTTTCATGGGTTAATACCATCCAAGTCATCTGTCTACCCCTGTGCAAATGAATTTATAAATACATACATTTTTAGCTTTATGCCATGTATATAATATTTAGAAATCAACCCTTAGCCAGTGACCTAGAATTTTTTTAGATTCCTAATGTTACAGGATTTTTTCTCCATCGGTGCCCGTGGTTCTTGGTCACGCTGCTTTGAAGAATGAAGATGTAGACCAGACAAGAGTGGTGGGCAGCAAAGCAAGGTTTATTGAGCCATAGCAAAGTGATAGCTTGCTCGGGAGAAGGGAGGGGACCTGAGAGGGTTGCCATCAGGTTTCTAAGTCTAGGGGTTTTTATGGGTTTGTTGGAGGGCTGTTTTAATCTGATTAACCCTTCCTGCGCCTGTCATCCGATCAGGTTTTTGTCATCTATCTATCACAGAAAAAAGGGTGGAGGGCTCCTTCCAGGGTGGTTATAAAATCCTTTTAAGGGTGGTTTCCTTGGGGGGGGAGGGGCTTTGGCCCTGTCTGCCTTTCTTCCAGTTATTCTTCATCACTAATAATGTGATTCCAGAATGAATACACGGAAGTGGTAAGTTTAGGGGTGCCTGGCTGGCTCAGTCGGTGGAGTTTAGGACTCTTGATCTCAGCGTTGTGGGTTCAATCCCCACATTGGGTGTAGAAATTGCTTAAAAAAAGATCTTTAAAAAAAATGAGAAGTTTATACAGAACAAAATTGAAGATTTTATTGATGGCCTTTTAACTTTCTTATCCAAGAATAGTCTCTATTTGTTCCGATTGCTTTCTTTGTTTTGATCTCTGTCAATTCATACTAGTTGCTTTCCTCCAATTTCTAATTCATTGCTTTCTGCTCAAAGTTTAAAATAGGGCAGAAAAAAAGAAGCATATTAAAAGTTCTGGGCTTGTTGGTGACTGGGTCAATCTGGGGAGATCACCAGTAAAATTACTTTTCTTTTTAAAGATTTTATTTGAGAGAGAGAACCTGCGTGTGCACAAGTGGTTGGGGGGCAGACGGAGAGGGAGAAGCAGACTCCCCGCTGAGCAGGGAGCCTTTTTCGGGGCTTGATCCTAGGACCCTGAGATCATGACCTGAGCCAAAGTCAGATGCATAAGCTACCCAGGCGCTCCTACTTTTAGAAACAAACAAACAAACAAAACCCTGTTATCTATCTGGCACTTGAGTGTAAACACATGGTGGGCCAGCTTTTTTTTTTTTTTTTTTTTTTAAATCAGGATCCAGGCCCAATGTGAGGCTTGAAGTCGTAACTCTGAGATCCAGAGTCACACATTCTACTGACTGAGCCAGCCAGGCACTCCTGGGCCAGCTTTCTGGAAGGTTGGCTGGAATAGCACGGAGAGCATTAACTCTCGTATACTCTGTATATACAATACAGTGTGTGTATCTGTTTGATACCCCTTGTCCAAAGACCTACTTTTACCCACCCAGTCTTAGGCCAAGCTAGCGCAAGGGGTGAAGGTGGGAATCTCAGTTTTTAACTTTTCTTAAACTAACTTTGATCGAATCACCCTGTTTCGGTTCATCTCATCCCATTCTCAAATGTGCCTGACGCTATCAAATCCTGAAACTCTCTGAAGGTTCACTTCAGACCACTGCTGGGTTAGAATTCAGCTTGCCTTCTTTCTTTCTTTTTTTCTTTTTTTTTAAGATTTTATTTATTTATTTATCTAGGCTCCACACAAATTTGTGTGTTTAATTCTCCATCTTTATGCAAAAATCTGTCCTCAATCGAAGTGAAAGTTCCTGGTGCATATTGAAATGTTAAAATCTGAAGAGAATTAACATGTCTACTCTTCTCCTGGGTAATACAAGGATTTTAGACTGGTTTATCTTCCTATCAAATTCCTCTCCTAATTTATATTGTAATCCAGTGGTTTTGTTCTGTACATCTTATAAATTATACATTGTCATTCTTTTTAATATAGCCAATGTTTAATTCATCTACATTCTTTTTCACCATTTCTTCTTGCATATCAAACCATTTCTAGGATGATTTTCCTTCTCCCAGAAATATGTCCTTTATAAATTCCCTTACTAAGGATCTCTTTAAGGTACATTTTGTTTCTGTTTGCCAGGGATTTCCTGAACCTGAGAATTCCTGTCATCTCTCAAATCTGGAAAAAACTCAATATTCAAATTCTTGTAGAATATTGTTTTTTTCACAGTCTCTAAGATGTGCCCTCCGAGATGCCAATTAGATGTATGTTACAATTCCTTACTCTATCCTTCACATCTTATCCTTTATCACTTTCATGTATTTGTTATTCTGAGCTGAATCCCAAGTAATTTTTTCAGTTTTATTTTCCAGTTAACAACTTTGCTCTTCAGTTGTGTTGAATCTACTATTCAATTCTCCAAATGGTCTTTAATTTCAATTATGTTTTTTCATTTATAGGTATTTAATCTTTATTCATATTCGTTTGGTTTCTTATTCTGTACTCATACTTCCAAATATTTTTCCCCAAATATATATATATATTTTTTTTTTAGTTTTTTTTTTTATTTGTCAGAGAGAGAGAGAGAGCGAGGGAGCTAGAGGGTTCACACAAGCAGGGGAGAGGCAGAGGGAGAGGCAGAGGCAGAATTCCAAGCCGACTTCTGACTGAGTGCGGAGTCCGACTGGGGTTTGATCCCAGGACCCTGAGTTCATGAACTGATCTGAAACCAATAATCAGGCATTCAATTGACTAAGCCACCCAGGCACCTCTCATATTTTGTGTTTTGTCGTTTATACAGGTTCTTACTTAACATTAGGTTTCTTTTTTCATGTTTTATGATTTTTTAAAAGATTTTATTTATTTATTTGAGAGAGAGAATGAGAGAGAGAGAAAGAGCATGAAGGGGGGGGGTCAGTGGGAGAAGCAGACTCCCGGATGAGCAGGGAGCCCGATGCGAGACCAATCCCAGTACTCCAGGATCATGACCTGAGCGGAAGGCAGTCACTCAACCAACTGAACCACCCAGGCACCCCTGTTTTATGATTATTTTTTATTGCGAGTACATGTTTGTAGAACTTTTTCTGTGTGAAGTATTTGAGGGTTTTAAGTATTTCCTTGAGAAACGATTTGTATCAGCTTCTGCCAGGATCCAGGGGCACTACCAATCCAGGAAAAGTTTAAAAATAGTTTTTGGGATTAAGTTCCCAAATGACACCGTTAATATAAATTTGGATCAGAAGCCAGCATGAGAGGAGACTGGTACTTATAAATTCTAGATGAGGCTCATCATTCTCAAATCTTCATTAGTCCTTTTATTTTATTTTTTTGATAGCTCTCTTAAAATCTATTGTATTTTTTTAATGTTTTTTTATTATATTATGTTAGTCACCATACAGTACATCCCTGGTTTCTGATGTAAAGTTCGATGATTCATTAGTTGCGTATAACACCCAGTGCACCATGCAATACGTGCCCTCCTTACTACCCATCACCAGTCTAGTCCTTTTAAATAAAACAACATTCCTGTGCTCTGTAGATTGGCTGGCTATATAGAGAAATCAAACTGCATCTTCCTTTGTTGACAGCCCTCCAGGTATTTTCATTTAGCTTGCTCTGGTCAATTTGTTGAATCACTTGAAAAACATTATATTTAGTTGCATTTGCAAGGTTCTCTAGTGTCCAGGTGGAATAAATAAATCCTTGTCCAGGATTTCCTTAGCAGGTTTTCCTCAAAATATCCAAGTTTCCAGGGCCACATTCTGACCATCAAGGGCCCTAGGTACTTTTGTCTTTGTGGGCCCCTCACACCACAAAAGATCGTTAAAATTGTCTTTTCTACACCTGATAACTAGAATTTAAATAAAAACTTGAGATAGAAAAAAAAAATTAAAAATAAAAATAAAATTGTCTTTTACAACTGCTGATACAAAGACAAATTTAATCCAGACTGCAATTATGGCATTATTTCTTCTGACTTTAAAAGAAATGAAAACATTTTCAAAGGCTCTGGATAAACTGGCTCTGAGCATTGCTTGTGTCTCCCTCACTCTCAATTCCCTTCTTAGAGGTTGTTCTGTACCAATATTATTAAAGGTTTAATAGGAAAGGGAAGGAAAAGGGTGAACTTACACATTTTCCTCTCATCTCTGTCTCTGTTTTACCTCTTTTGCCAAAAGTCCCTTATGGTATCTTCATCTTCTGTCCCTTTTCTCTACTTTTTCTAGGCCAAAACAATCAACCACGTGCTAAATCTGTCCTGTACTAAAAGTAAGAGATACAATGTTTACCTAAGGGTAAAAGTACATTGCTTGTTTTATTTAAGCTCTTCCTCATCTCCGTGTTCTGTGGTTTCTGTTTTGGCTTTGAGATGTTTATGTTTGTTTGCTTGCTTGGGTGAAAATAAATAGGACTGGCAGAATAAACCAGGAGCTTATATCCTCTTTCTGGGATTTTACACTATGCTAGTGACCTTTGGAAAGAAAATTAAACTCTGTAAACTCTATCATAATCCTCAGGAAGAATTATAATGGCTGGTGTTTATGACATGCACATAGGGCATTTTGAGAACAGATGACTTAATGTTTGCACAGTGCTCTGGGCATTTTAGATCAAAGATGCTGAGCTTACCCAGCATTAAGCCCATTTAATTTATACCCAGATTATATATTTAACTCTGACAGAAGTGGATGGAGACTCATATACTTTGTATTTTGCCAGTTTCTTTTTGGTTGGAGACAGCTTTCTGTCTGATAGATAATAGCAATGCTTTACATTTATAGACCATATAACATCTTTCATCCAAAGAGTTCAAAGAACTCAGCAATTATGACTCATTGTTCCTTAAAATATCTCTACAAAACTTGAGAGGACATGAATATGAATATGAATAATCAGTAAACTGATTATTGAGGTAAAGAAAACTAGAGTTATGAGGCATTAAAGTGTTAACAAGTTATTTCAGGAGTCAGAGATAGAATTCAGGTTAAGTCCCCCTTTCTTTGATTAGACCTTAACATTCCATCCCCATAAAGGTAAGCTCTACAAGGACTTCAGTTGTATTTATGATAAAGATAATACTCCTCAACTATGAAGATTTTAGCTCTTACTTATTTCTCCAAGCTCATCTCCTTACCCCTACCCCCCCCAGCTCCCCTCCCAGAGCTGCAGCCACTCTGCAGATACTGTCACTGTGACAGAGACATCTGACCTATCAAGTGGCTCCTCGTCGTCAGTCCCATTTCAGAGTAATGTCTCCTCCTAAAGAGACCCCCTGATTAAATCAAAATCCACAATAATAGTTTCCCAAAGTACCAGGCACCTCCCCTTTAGAGCACTTGCCATAGTTACAATTGTATACTTAAATGTGTAAATGATTTGATTGATTAATGCCTGTCGCAGTCACCCAACTGTAGGCTCCACGAGCGCATGGAACGTGTCTGTTTTTTCTTACTATTTTAGCCCCAACATCTAGTTAAGTGCTTGGTGCTAAATATGGGCTCAAAATGTATTTGGTGACTGAATTAATTTAGATTTTAGGAGAAGTGTTCTTTCAGAATTTGAACCCAAATCCTGAAACTTCAGTTTGGAATTATAATCAGTAAGAAAATAGTTGGCATTCTAAACTATTATTCTAATATTTGAATAGGAAAATACATAGAATGCCTCAGCAACGTAATTCAGACTAAAACCATTAAACTACAATGACAAGAGACCAATTAGGAAAATGGTGAAAAGGCAGGTGCTCATTAAAAATGTGATTAAGGGGAGCTACCACAATTTGATACAAAATTTACCTCTGGTCTTTGGAAGTCTGAGATTAGACAGAAAACCAGTGGAATTTTTCTATAGGGAAAGTGCCCCCCTTGAACCCGGGAAAATGGACTTCTCTATTTCTCTTTGGCTTCCAGTCATCTTCCCCTATTAATTTGAGTGGTCAGGAGGGGCTCACTATAGATTTTTCTAGGACACCCGAGGAAGAAGACTCATAGAAGACTTAGCTGCATAGAAGCCTTACTGAAGGGCTCACATGTGAGACTCATGGAGAGTTCCTGTCAGCAAAAGCCTGAGATGTACTAACCAGTTTCTTGAGTGTAACACGGAGTAGGCAATAATCTCTCTTCCTCTGAAGTTAGATTTTTTGATTTAGCAGGAAGAGTGTGTGTGTGTCGTTGTTGTTATTTTGTTTTGTTTTAAAGAGGGCCTTTCATAATTCTGTCTTTGTTTTGGAAAGAAAGAGGCAGTACAAGGATAGATCTGAAGAGAGGAGGAAGAAACAAGGAAGGAGACCATTGAAGAAATTATTGTAAAAGCTGGTGGGTTCTGAACTCCAGTTGTGGGGAAGGAATAGGAGACATTTCAGAGACAGGACTAGCAGGATTTGAGCCCAGTTGAATGTGAGCTGTGAGGAAAGGGAAACAAAGCCAGCTCAGGTTTCTAGGTTTGGGCAATCAGTGGATAAGGGTGCTATTAACTAAATAGGGAATAGAGGACAAGCAGGTTTAGTGAAGTATGAATGTTAGGTTTTTGGCACCTGGGGGACATCCAAGTGGAGATACCAGAAAGAGAGATGACCTGGCTGGAGAGCCAGATTTTGGAACCTAGATAACACTCCTTTCAGGAATTAGTTTTTTGTATTGGTTGTGAATCTCATAGTAGCCATGCTGTAAATGTGAATTTCCCAAGGAAGCTGACAAACACCTATTTAGCGCATTGTCTTCCTGATAGAGCAGGATGAAACGTCCTTCCTAAGAATGTTTCTTTGGGGACTTGCATTCACAAGGCCAACTCTGCACTCCAGTAAAGCACCTTCTCTCCATTACACATGGAATTGGGAGCCAAGACTTCTTTGCCAAACCTTGTTCTTTTCCCAGGAACAATGGAGCATAGAATGTTTGAGGACAAGTCGTATATATTTAGGGTACAGGACTAATATTGTTTATAGTTTTAGGGTGAAGGGACTATATTTGCATTTAAAGAAGTGAAGGGGAGGGGCAACTGGGTGGCTCAGTTGGTTAAGCCACTGCCTTCGGCTCAGGTCATGATCCTGAAGTCCCAGGATTGAGTCCTGCATCTGGCTTCCTGCTCGGCGGGGAGTCTGCTTCTCCCTCTGACCCTTACCCCTCTTGTGCTCTCTCTCTCTCTCTCTCTCTCATTCTCTCTCTCTCAAATAAATAAGTAAAATCTTAAAAAAAAAAAGATGTGAAGGGGAGAGTTTCTGAATTATTCAGTGATCTAACATGGTTAGATGCTGGTGGGGATGCAGTGGAAAATCGGAATATAGGACCCTGGTTAGAGTTGAAATTTCGAGTAAGTGAGTGAGTAGCAGGAGTGCTGAATCAGCAAGAAAGCAAGCTTGGGACCACAGATCCCAGGCAACTTTGGCAACGGTTTGGGAAGGTATCAGCCGTGATATTGTGGTTTATAAAATAGTGTGAGATATATATATTTATTTGGTCATTTAGAAAAAAAATATTTTGGGGGCACCTGGGTGGCTCAGTCAGTTAAGCGTCTGCCTTCAGCCCAGGGTCCTAGGATCAAGCCCCACATTGCATTGCGAGTCCCTGCTCAGCGGGAAGCCTGCTTCTCTGTCCACATCTGCCTGACCCTCCCGCTGCTTGTGCGGCTCTCTCTCTCTGTCAAATAATAAATAAAATCTTTTAAAAATATATATTTTGTTCATCTGAATGATTAAATGTATATGAGAAGCCTTTCTCATATATGTTTGGTCTTCATGTACAGTTCCTGGCCTATAGCTGCCAAAACTCTTAGAATTTCTAGAGCAATGAGAGCAATGGGAACTTCTTTTGTTATAATTTTTGTTCTTTTATCTTCAGTTCCTGAAAATGCTTCAGAGCCATAAAAACGAAATGGATGTTTTGTTTTTCATAACCAGTCCCTTTCTACCACCACCATCACCATTTTGTTAATGAGGTGATTTTTGGAAATTCCCTGATTTTGGGGGGCTGGTTTCCAAGAGAACCAACCTGGAATAGAGGGTGGAACAGTCAGTCCCGCCTTCTGATTTCTGGGGAGGGGAGAGGAGTTGGATGTTGAATCAATCACCAGTGGCCAGTGATTCAATCAATGATGCCTATGTAATGAAGCCTTCATGAAAATCCAAAAGGTGGGGGTTCAGAGAGCTTCTCTGTTGGCGAACCAGAACACTTCCATGTGTCACCATGCCAGGCCCCAAATTCCACAGTGACAGAAACCCCTTTGTTTGGGCCCTCACCCTGTGTCTCTCTTCATCTGGCTATTGATTTGTATCCTTTAATATCTTTTGTAATATACTCTTACTCGAGTGGATACATGGGTTTTCTGAGTTCTGTGAGCAGCTCTCGCAAATTAATCAAACCTAAGGAGGGAGTTGTGGGAACCTCTGATCTATAGCTGTTCATTCAAAAGCACAGGTGACAACCCGGACTTGACACCTGCCATTGGAGGTCCACGCTAGCAAGTTAAGCCCAAGGAGGGGGTTATTGGAACTCCCAATCTATAGCAAGTTGGTCAGAAGCATAGGTAATAAGGTGGGGGAGGGGCCATGTGTAGAACTGAGCCCTCAACCTATGGAATCTGATGCAATCTCTGGGTAGATATTATCAGAATTGGGTTGAATTATAGGACACCTGGCTGGTGTTGGAGAATTGCTTGGTGGTATAGAGCCACCCCCCCACATACACACATTTAAATTGGGGAACAGAGGGGGTGCCTGGAAGGCTCAGTCAGAGCATGTGACTCTAGATTCTCAGGATTGTGAGTTCAAACCCCATATTTGGGGTAGAGATTACATAAAAAATTTTAAACTAAGAAGTAAAGAAATCATCTTTAAAAAAAATTGGGGAGCAGAACCTTTATCAGCCATGCATTCTGCTAATCAGTGGTGAAGAAGAGAAGGAGGATGACATTGAGGGGGTGCCCAGGGGCAATGGCAGTAGGCAAGAAAAGGCTATTCTTTGGACCACCAGGTGACTCCCTGGCTAGGACAGCCTTTCACAGGTACATTGGATATTTCTAATTTCCGATTGCTAGTAGTGAGAACATATCCCAATTCAAAACTCAAGCTCTAAAGGACTAGGAAACTTGTAAATTTCCAATAAAGGAGGAATTTTACTATTGTGTAGATGGACTTGCTATCACGGTGGTCTTACCTGCCCTTACTTTTACATGTTTAAAAGTCCGTTACGCATTCCTGATTCAAAAGCACTTGAAAGATTGAAGAAGCCCCCTTGTCATTAAAAAGTATTCTTGTCACCACTGAAAATTATGATTTCACTTTTATGAACACTTTGTTGTGTATAAAAATAAACTTTGGCTGATTTATTTATTTGATTTCCCTTCTGTTGCTATTGCTAATCTAGAAAGGAATATAGGGAGTATCGCTAAAAGGAGATTATTTTCTGTTGTGCTGTTGAATCAAACTTCAGATTTGACAAGAGATATGCTATATGGGGGTGGGGGTTAGGGTGGAATTTGACCCTTCGTAGAAACTTAAAAAAACGGAGGAAAGAATATTTAAACATATTTAATATGTATTTATTCAAAAGCAATTAGCTAGCTCCAATTCATGGTATTTTAGTTTTTTGTAATCCCTGATAGAGATTAAGTACATTCCTTCTTGACCAAGTAGAGTTGCATTCAGTGCGTATGTTGGACTCTATTAACAGGAAAGGAATTTTGCAGACTGTTCTGCAGATGTGTTAGGCCATATCATTTTTGAGCTTTTTATTACAGGAGTATACATTTCCTACTTGCTTGATTAAGGAAAGAAATGGACTTCTGGTGAATAGTGCCAGGATATCCCATATGGCTCTCGACAAATGGCTGCTGGTTTCCTGACATTCTTTTAGATGCTCTTTCATGCACTAAAATTGCTTAATGGACAGGAGAAGAATCAAATGGACAAACATTGGCAACTCAAATAGAAACTCAGATGACAATTCAAAATGGATAATTAGGTTTGGTCTGCAGAACTGCAAAAAGCCATCTGCCAAAAGACACGCCTGCAGATTCCAGGGGCTGCCTTCTTAGAGCAGTACTAAGATTCCAGTTACTCCCTCAGGTTGAGAGCCCAGTAAAGGCAGCAAGAAGAAGGGTCTCAGTTCAACTCGAACAACAAATAACCAAAGTAGACTATAATCTTCAACAGAATGAGGAAGTAAACATTTAGCCTCCTGATATCCTAGGTCAGCTCCTTTTCACACCCTTTAATTTTTTCCCCTCAGGCCCCAAAAGGCTGCTGAGAATTTTCTTTTCTCCCTGTGTTTATGGTGCTGTGTTTTAGAAGCCTATGCTTATTCCAATCTCATTTAAGATTTGCTCCTTCATTTTCTTCTAAGGGTCTTAAGTTTTAACTCTTACATTTAGGTTTATGAGCCAACCTTATTCTTTTGCATATGGATATCCAGTGTGTTAGCACCTTTATTGAAAAGTCAATTTATCCCTCATACAATGTTTTTGGCACCCTTGTTGAAAATCAACTGACCATGGGCACCTGAATGGCTCAGTTGGTTAAGTGTCTGCCTTCAGCTCAGGTCATAATCCCAGGGTTCTGGAATCGAGCCCCATGTTGGGCTCCCTGCTCCACTGGAGTCTGCTTGTCCCTCTCCCTCTGCGGCTCCCCCTACTTGTGTGCGCGCGTGCTCTCTCTCTCTGTCAAATAAATAAATAAAATCTTAAAAATTTTTTTTAAAAATCAACTGACCATAAAATGTAAAGGTTTAGTTCTGGACTCTCTTTTCTAATCCATTGATCTAGAAATCTATCTTTTAAATTTTTTTAAAGATTTTTATTTTTATTTTATTTGAGAGAGAGCACAAAAGAACACAAGCAGGGGGAGCAGCAGAGGGAGAGGGAAAAGCAGGCTCCCCGCTGAGCAGGGAGCCCAACATAGGACTCTATCCCAGGACCCTGTTATCATGAACTGAGCCAACGGCAGACACTCAACCATCTGAGCCACCCAGGCGCCCTGTTTAATTTTTTTTTAATATAGGTATATCTATGCCAGTATTATACTGTCTTATATACTGGATCTTTAATAAATTTTGAAATCAGGAAGTCTGAGTCTTCTAATTTTGTTCTTTTATTCAAGATTGGGTTGGGTATTCTAGGTTCTTTGCATTTCCATATGCATTTTAAAAATTCAGCTTCTCATTTTCTTATAAAAAACTAGCTGGAATTTTTACAGGGATTACACTGAAACTGTAAATAAATTCGGGAAATGTTGGCATCTTAATATTCAGTGTTCTGGCCCATTAACATGGGGTGTCTATTTATTTAGGTCTTTAATTTCTTTCTGCAATGTTTACAGTTCTCAGGATAATAAAAGTATTAAATTTCTTTGTTAAATTTACTATATTTGATGTTATAAATAGAATTGATTTCTTAATTTCATTTTCTGATTGAGGAACCAATGGCTCAGAAATGTTAAGTTGCCCAAAGGTCAAAGATACTAATGTATAGAAATAACAGCTGATTTTTGTATGTTAATTTTATATCCTGCAACCTTGTTGAACTCATTTATTATTTCTAGTAGTTGCTGTTTTTTGTTTGTTCGTTTGTTTGTTTAGTGGATTCCTTAGGATTTTATATATACAAGATCATGTCATCTGGAAATAGAGATGGTTTCATTTCTTCCTTTACAATCTAGGTGTTTTTACTCCTTTTTCTTCTCTAATTGTCATAGGTAGAACCTCTAGTACAATAGACGTTGTGAATGGAAATTGTTCTCTCGTTTCTGATCCTAGGGGGAAAGTATTCAGTCTCTTACCATTAAATATAATGTTAGCTGTGAGTTTTTCATAGATGTTCTTTAATCAGATGAGGATGTTTCTTTCCTTCTATCCCTAGTTTTGTGGAGAGTTTTTATCATGAAAGGGTGTTGGATTTTGTCAAATACTTTTTCTGCATCTGTTGAGATGATCCTATGTGGTGCAATACTGGGCACAGAAGCCTAAGATATTAGGAAGAATAATGTATTTTCTCCATCACCTACCGCTAGTGTGATATGGACTGTAGGGAGGTTAAATACAAAGTCCAGTTAGAACAAAAGACCCCAATAATTAGACAATATGGGTTCCCTCATGTCAAAGGAGGAAAAAACTAAAATTTTTAAACAGGTCGAATGACCAAGGGGAAGAGAGCCAGTCAGCACAACCTAAGGTGGCAAGCTTGCACAAAATTCAGCAAAATTTGCAAAAAGACCCCTGCAACACATCCTGTCATGCTCTCAAACGGATGCCACATCCTGAAAGTGCTACCAGAAATAGTGAACTCTGTCCTCCTTGCCACTCCACTCATGATACTTGCCGTTCGGGTCTTAAGTCTGACCAGTCCCCGTAAAGGGCACAGAACTTGTGGTTTTGCCCATGTAACCCTGAGCCTAATCCTTCCCCTTTGGAGTGTACTTTTGGTTTGTAGCCAGAAGTTGTATTTCCCTGGTCTACAAGCTGCATGGCAATAAAGCTTTGCCTTGTCTCTAACAAAATACTTGCATTCCAGGATGTTTTTTGTTGATGAGGTTCTAATGTAATCATTACAGGGGAGATCAGTGAAACACAGCTGGTTTCCAAAGAGGAGTATAGAACTTGCCCCTTTTAGCAAGCATTCTGATTTTATATCGGTTGGTTAGAGTATAGATGAACCAAGTGATAGCCAGAATGGAAAATCTATATGGGAACCAGTAGAGTAGTGGTTTGACTTGTGCTGACCCTGAGGTACAGATGTGAGTACAGTTTTTATTTAGAATGTGATTCCAGGAAACACAAGTAAGGAAAGGGGGAAGTGAGACAACCATGGAAAAAAGCCAACTGAAGGTATGTTGATGAGCAGAATGTCTGTGGATAATGGATCGATCCCAATGGGAGATCCTGGTAGATTATATAGAGTAAGTCTTGGAGTTGTCCCATCTGAAGAGTGAGGAGCTGGGTTGTTTATTTACCAACCCTCATCTGTTGATGGCTGGAGATTGTGCCTGGGATATTAACTCCCTAGTATTCTCTATCTGTCCTTTAGGGGTCCAGTTGGAGAAGGCCCTCAGTTGGAGAAGGCCCTCAGTCAGTCAGTCATTGATTTTTGCCTGTAGGAAATATGGGAACAGTAAATGCAGAGTAAATATAGGCCTGACACCAAAACATCTGCTACATGGTTCTTAAGTTTTTTCAATTATCAACTAACTACTTGGACAATTTGATTAAAGTTATAGATTATCACACCAGAAAAAACAATAAATGCATAGATGTATATGATTTTGTATTCAATTTATTGGGATTTAAAAGTTACACCTTAAGTGCTGAAGAGTCACTATCTTTCAGGATCTAAGCTGATCTATGGAAAATTTTTACATTGTCCCATTTTGCTGGAAAGTGAATACAGGGTGGTTAAGGCCAGTTAGGGAATTAACAGTCTTAGAGAGCCTTGTGGAAAAAAGTGTTATGAAATAGATTCCATAGTTATATTGAAATACTATGTTCTTGATGGAGCAATGGATGACATTATTAAAAGTATTCGGGGATGTGAGGGAGAGAAGTCCAGGTGTTCTTGTAGCAGGTGGTATAACTACGATATCATTGTAAAAGTGTTGTGAATGATAATATTGCTGGAGATTGAATGTTTGTGACCCTCCCAAATGCCATATGTTGAAACCTAACTCCTGATGTGATGGTATTTGGTGGTGGGGCCTTTGGGAAATAATTAGGTCATGAGGGTTTAGCCATCATGAATGGAATAGTGCCTTTATAAAAGACACCCTAGAGTTCTTTTTTTTTAAATTAATTTATTTAATATTTATTCATTTCAGAGAGAGAGAGCACGAGTGGGGGTGGGGGTGGGTGGGCAGTGGCTGGAGAGGCAGAGGGAGAGGGAGAGGGAGAAGTAGGCTCCTGGCTGAGCATGGGATCATGCTGGGATCATGACCTGGGATCATGACCTGAGCTGAAGGCAGACGCTTAACAGACTGAGCCACGCAAGTGCCCCACCCTAGAGTGGCTGGAGAAGGCTATCCATGAAGCAGGAACTCACCAGAAACTGAATTTGCCAGTGCCTGGATCTTGGACTTTCCAGTGTCCAGAACTGTGAGAAATGTTTGTTGTTTAAGCCACCCAATCTATGGTATTTTTGTTATAGCAGCTTGAATAGACTAAGATAAGTATCTTCCCTAATTGGGTGAATTATGAACCTTGATTTGATTCTGGTAAGGCCATTTAAAATTCAAAACAGTCTATTTTATTTTACATTTTGTTTGTTTGTTAAATGAGTAATGCGATTGTATGGTTTCAGTTTTAGTAAAGGATATAAAAATATTTTTTTTCCTTATGGCCTGTCAGTCATCTAGAATTCCTCCAGAAGCAGTAACTGTTATCAGTTTCTAGCACAGTAGTGCTGATGGTTGTGGGAAAGAGATTCCCAGTACCTAGGAAAATTAACCAGTATTGAAACAGTAGCCATAATTGCTATGATGTCATCATGACCTTGGAACAAAGGCAATATCATAAAACCAGTAATTATAATCCCCCATGTCTGCTCCCTTTGAGAAGAAGGCCTTTTGGCTTACTGGTTTTGGCTTACCAATATTTCTGGCATGGCATAGACCTTGTATGTTGTGACCTGCATACTTTCTCTTATTGTGGTGGATCAGGAGTCACGGCATATCTCTTATGACTGAGTTATGTCTTTAAAAATGCCGGGTAACCCACTGGTGGGGTTGTAGTGTGAAAGTCTTCGGTTCTGGCCCATGTTGTGGGGCAAGACAGGCAGCATTCTGGTCTGTTGCTGAGATAGAGCCTTTCTCTTAAACAGAAGTTGGTTAATGTAGGTATCATAAAACAACTCATAAAGGCCTAAGAATTCCTCTCCTTTGTTTGTTTTCCAAGAGGACCTATTGATTCAAGAGGGAGTAAGTGGTGGCAACACCTTTGATCTGCATGGTTCCCATGTGGTCCCTGAATAACTGGGAATGAATAGTGAGGAATGGGAACTATGGTTTTTGTGCCAGAAACTCCAGTTTTGGGGTGGCAAGAATATAGATATTTCAGAAAAGGAAGTGAGAAACTACTGGGATCATTCCTATTTCTTAACTAATTTAAATAAATAAATCATGGCCCCCAAAAAAGGTGGGGAGCAGGGGAGAAGAGCAGGAACGATTTTCCATGATTCAGCTTCTTGCTTATCTGCCAGTGCTTGTGGTTCCTGATGATTTTAACCACAGCCCAGCTTCCCCTAAGTAATACTGCCAAGTCTCTAAGACCGACTTGGTGGCCAAGAAGTTTTGGTCTTTGGTTCTGAGTGTGTGTGTGTGTGTGTGTGTGTGTGTGTGTGTCTACGTCTGTGTATCTGTATATGTCTGTATTTTTAAATAGGTCTGATAGTTCTGCATGGTCTGAGTCATTTAGGAAGAAATGTGCACACAGGAATGAAAAGATGATTGTGACCTGTATTAGTTCAGGTCCTTCAAAAAGCAAATGTCAAGACAGGATTAGAAGTGCATGAAATTTCTTGGGGAAAATACCTTTGAGGGAAAATGGAGAGAGAGGAAATAGAGGAGACTGAGAGGGCCTCAGGCCACAACACCCTTCTGACCCCTGCGAAGGAGAGAGGGAAGGAAAGAACGGTGGGTGGGAAGAGGCTTAGAATGCAGAGCAGTTCTAAAAGTCTCAGCAAGGCCAATGGGGAGTCCTCAAGCCAAAGTAATTAGTGAGGAATGAGCCTGCCTTTATTTTCCTGCCATACCTGGTCATCTGCAGGGAGCAGCTAGTGGGCAGCTTGACCTGGGAACCCATGTTGCGGTAGATTAGAGCCCAACACCTGTGGTTGTTCCCCAGGACTCGTCGACAGAACTGTTTTTATAATTTTGAAGATATCTGCAAAAATTTGTGTGGGAGTTTGGAGTATTTCAAGGTTGTAGGGGAGGGGAGGTGACGTTTCAGTGAGAATCACAACAGCCTAAACAACCAACATTTAAAGGCGCATCAAGTACTTGCTAAGCACTATACATGCATTAAATCATGCAACGCTATGATAACATTGTGAAGTGCTGTAGTAGGTAGAACTCTTTCAGTTGGGAATGACAGACCTAAAATTAACCTGTGTGGAAAAAGAATTTATAGAATTTAACTGCTTTCATAACCAAGATGTCTCAGAGCTGGGATTAAAGGGGGGCAAGTGAGGTAGGTCATGCGAAGTGCACAGTAGGATCCTGTTTGTATTTTAAAAGTCAGAATTTTTTTTCGATCACAGATTTTTTTTACATTTTTATTTTTAAAAAGTGTTGTTTAAAATACTTTTTTTTTGATGACATGTTTTTTTACATCCCATTACATTTTGCTCCTGAGATGAGTGCTTCACCTGCCTCCCCTTAGTCCTGACCCATAACTGAATCCTGAGGTTCAAATGACCACAGCATGAGTCAGCTCCTTTGGGTCTGCTTCTTTAATTTTGGTAGGCGCTTTCTACGTGGCTTTTAGCACTTACAGTTTTAGAGGGAAAGAGACCTTTTCTCTCCTGTACGTTCTTGAGTCTTTGAAAGGACTCTACTTAAATCTATCTGAAACCATGGTCATTCTGGAAGAATTTTAAATTATAGGATATACTCTAATCCAGGAAGACATTTAATTTCTGGATTAATTTGTATTACCTTCTTCTTGGAAAATCACTCTTCTTTTCTTAAAAATCATTTATAATTTACAAAATTCTCATTGGAAGGCAAAAACAGTTATAACTAACTTCTGTCGATTAGGGAAGAAAAACAAAATGTCTTTCATTGAGATAGCTTTTTATGAAATATTAATATCTCTTCATGAAATAACTGTATCAAGGATATTTTGTTAATTGAAGAAAGATGTAAAGCTGTATTTGGCATATACCACCATTTGTGTGAAGTATGTGTGTGTATGAATATGATTATTATTCCTGGAAAGATAAAGAAAAAAACCAATAATAGTTATTGCTTCTGAGGAGGATATTTGGGTGGCTAAGAAAACACAGGAGAAAAACTAAATTTTTACTGTATATCCTTTTATGTCTTTTGATAGTTGTACTGTACGAATGTATTACCTATTCAAAAAATTAATAGATTTTAGGGCACCGGGGTGGCTCAGTCAGTTGAGCTTCTGCCTTTGACTCAGGTCATAATCTTGGGGTCCTGGGATCAAGCCCCTTGTCGGGCTCTCTGCTCAGTGGCGAGTCTGCTTCTCTCTCTGCCTCTGTGATATCTCTCACTTTCACTCTCTCTCAAATAGACAAATCTTAAAATAAAAATTAAAAAAAAATAATAAATTTTAATACTCTCTTTTTTTCCCAGTGAATATTAGATACTGTTATACTTATCAGGGATAAATTAGGGAACAAGACAGGTTTCTGTGCTCCTGGAGTAGATTTAGCCTTGGAGTAAATCAGGTCTTCATTTAGTAGAAAATAAAATTCATTATTTCTGGAGTATATATCTCAGTCAAAATGGCATGACTGTGTTTGAATGGTCAGTATTGATGTGGAAGGCAGTTTTCATTTTTTCACTCCTGACTCCCCTTAATCAAAATGAGTACCAGCAGATGTACAAACCAGGCATGCTAGAATTTTTTTAAAGTTTGTTTTGTTTTGTTTTGTTTTGTTTTTTGAGAGAGAGAGAGAGAGAGCGCGCGCGCAGGCGCGGGAGCAGGGAGAGTGACAGAGAAGGGGGAGAGAATCTCAACCAGACTCTGCTGAGCACAGAGCCTGACATGGTGCTCAATCTCATGACCCTGGGATCATGACCTGAACTCAAATCAGGATTTGGTGCTTAACCAGCTGTGCCACCCAGGTGCCCCCATGCATTCTAGAATTTTGACAAATATCCTGAGATTAAAGAGACAGAAAACAAATATTAGTTGATAATGGCAGTCTGTTCCCAATAGTAAATACAAAGTACAATTCATGACTGACCCCTGCCCTTAGCAATGAACGTGGGTAGTCTTGTCAATAATGTTAATAGCTGTTATGAGCCTTTAATGAACATTGGTATCCAGAATTCCAGGAGCACTTGGGTGTTGGGTCAAAGGGGATATATATACTGATTTCATAAATTCCTATGTTCCAAAGACCAAATAATTAAGAGAGTACCTCGGGTTACTGTGGTGTGAGGTGGTCCTCATAATTACGAGGAAGCATAGGTGTCTCCGTGAATTTACTACGCTAATTGGCAGTAGGTGGTTATGACAGTGACAGCAGGAGCTAAAGTTTCTAGAATGTAGGTGCTAGGCTAGGTGATGGCAATGTATGCTTCTCCAATGAGGAGACTATGAGAAACATTAGAAAGAGTAATGATTCAGTAATAATGAATAGAATTACCTCCTGTTTGTTCCTATGCTAAACCCTATTATGTCCAGTTTCTGGGATTAAAAGCTTTTATAAAAAGCTTCAGTACCAAAATTTACTCACTGAATGTGTCAATTCCTGAAGAGCTCAAAGGCAAATGATAATTGATTCTATGAACATGAAAATAGTAATTCAGTTTTGAGTCTATACCTAACTAGGTCAATGTCTGCAAAGCTTCCAAGGTCAATATCAGGAGGTGATGGAGGGATATATGGATGTGTAGGAACCATGGGGTCAAATGGATTTCCCATTACAGAAGGTAGAAGAGGGTGCTCAGCTGCTGATGTGGCTAGATTTGCTGCTTCTGGTAATTTCTTCTCTGGACTATTTACAAGTCTGAGAGAAACAGCTTTTCTACCTTCATTTTCATCTCTCTCTCTCTCTCTCTCTCTTTTTTAATATGTTGAACTTTGCTTTTATGAACACAATTGCCATTAATAGGTTGGTTATTCATGTTTGTCTGGACTTGTTAGATGAAGTGCCTGGTTGGTATATTTTGATTCAGTGTTTTCCTCTCTTACGGTTTTAAATCACTATTGATTATTATTTAATATTTATGTAACTTCATCATAGGTGGACACAGAGAGAAGCCAAGAGATCAATCCATCTTACTCATTTTGCAAATGTTGATGCTGAGGTTCAGGGGGGATAAAAGGTATTAATCTATCTATAGTGAAAGGAAAATTATTTTGCTAAAACTAGTTGACAGTTTGGAAAAATACATTTAGTTTGCTTTACAACATATCCAAATGGATTAAAGAATTTAAAAGATGAATAAAATAACCAAAAGAATATGTGTGTGTGTGTGTGTGTGTGTGTGTGTGTGTGTGTAGGTATATATACATATTTAGAGGCTAGAAATGTAATTCAATTCAAAGATCTTTACTTTTGATTTATTTTCAGTAAATTTTATTGAAATATACATACAGAAAAAGTATGCAGATCATAAGAGCCCTGGATGAATTTTCACTGAGTGAACACTCCTGTGTAATTATATAAAACCAAAGGAAGAAAACATAAGGGAAATGATTGATAAAGTTGACAACATAAATAATTTAAACATCTGTATGTAAAAAAATGTCAAACAAAATTAAAGGGGAAAATGATAAACTGGGAAAATGTTTGCAAATATATGACAGGGATAATTATCTTAACATTTATTATTTCAAAATTAAAAAAATCGTGAAAGAATTTGACTACCCTAGTTATAAAATAAAGTACACAGGAGTCAATGCAATATATGAGAAAAAAATATCCTCTCCAGTAATTAAAGAAATTGGCCATACTGAAAAACATAACACTCCATGATAAAAGGTGCTGGAAACAGGCCTTTGCATTTCTAGTGAGTATATAAGTAAAGTTTAGTGTGAGTATGGGGTTGGGGAGGGAAGAGTGGCTATGTGCAATTTGTAGTAGCTATCATGAGCCTGCAACATGTATAGACACTTCTACCAAAAAATTCTATGTCTAGAAATTGCTCGAAGTAAATAATAGTAAAACACAAGAAATAACTTAAAATATCTGAAATAGGAGTTTGGTTAAACAGAGTATAGCTTCTCCAACCATTAAAAAACATCACAGAAGAACACTGAATAGCATGAAAAAAATTACAATATGGTAAGTGAAGACATCGAATTATAAAATTAAATGTATGCAAAGAATCCAGTTTTTGAAATAAATGGTATACACATATATGTGTCCAAAAACATACTGATAGATCTTACATTAAAATGTGAACAGGTTTGGGGCTCCTGGCTGACTCAGTCGGAAGAGCCTGCAACTCTTGATTTTGGGGTCATGAGCCCCATGATGGGTGTAGAGATAACTAAAAAAAATAAATAAACAAACAAACTTAAAAAAATGTGAACAGGTTTAAATCTGTCTGAAGAAATATGGGTGATTAGTTTTCTCTTTGTGCTTTTCTATATTTTCTAAGTCTTCTGTAGTGAATACTAATTTTCTTTTTTTTTTTTTTAATGGAATGCCATTCATTAAAACAGTAACATAAAAGAGAATCACAGAGGTTATGACAGCAGGAGGGTGCAGTTTGATGGTGGTAAATGGAACTGCCAGGCAGAGTTTGTAGGCAAGTTCTGATGATTGAAAGGGCAAGACAAACGTACTAACCTGGACTCAGACAAGCACAACGTGAAGCCACAAACAGGGCAAAAGAAGGGAAAAGCTACTGCCCGACGTTACAGAAAACATTAGCCTATACAACTAAAGTAGCTGAGAAGTTAATGCAATTTCCCGATACTGCTCAGTGAAGAAATTAATTGCAGTTATAGACATAGCAAATAGAAACAGCCAAAATATTTGTGGATAGCTATGGAAATACATGTTAATAAGAATGACTCTAATTTTTTTTAATCACCAAGGATGAGACAAAATCTGCATAATCTTTTTTTTTAAAGTTCGATGATTTATTAGTTGTGTATAACACCCAGTGCACCATGCAATACGTGCCCTCCTTACTACCCATCACCAGTCTATCCCATTCCCCACCCCTCCCCTCTGAAGCCCTCAGTTTGTTTCTCAGAGTCCATAGTCTCTCATGCTTCATTCCCCCTTCTGATTACCCCCCCTTCATTATTCCCTTTCTTCCCCTACCGATCTTCCTATTTCTTATGTTCCATAGATGAGAGAAATCATATGATAATTGTCTTTCTCTGCTTGACTTATTTCACTTAGCATTATCTCCTCCAGTGCCATCCATGTTGCAGCAAATGTTGAGAAATTGTTCTTTCTGATAGCTGAGTAATATTCCATTGCATATATGCACCACAACTTCTTAATCCAGTCATCTGTTGAAGGGCATCTCGGTTCCTTCCATGATTTAGCTATTGTGGACAATGCTGCTATGAACATTGGGGTGCATATGGCCCTTCTCTTCACTACATCTGTATCTTTGGGGTAAATACCCAGTAGTGCAATGGCTGGGTCATAGGGTAGCTCAATTTTTAACTTTTTAAGGGACCTCCACACTGTTTTCCAGAGTGGCTGTACCAACTTGCATTCCCACCAACAATGTAGGAGGGACCCTCTTTCTCCACAACCTCTCCCTCCACATCCTCTCCAGCAATTGTTGTTTCCTGCCTTGTCAATTTTTGCCATTCTAACTGGTGTAAGGTGGTATCTCAAGGTGGTTTTGATTTGAATTTCCTTGATGGCTAATGATTTTGAACATTTTTTCATGTGTCTTTTAGCCATTTGTATGTCATCATTGGAAAAGTGTCTGTTCATATCTTCTGCCCATTTTATGATTTATTTGTTTCTCGCGTATTGAGTTTGTGAAGTTCTTTGTAGATCTTGGATACCAGTCTTTTATCTGTAGCATCATTTGCAAATATATTCTCCCATTCTGTGGGCTGCCTCTTAGTTTTTTTTTACTGTTTCCTTGGCTGTGCAGAGCTTTTTGTCTTGATGAAGTCCCACAAGTTCATTTTATCTTTTGTTTCTCTTGCCTTTGGAGATGTGTCATGAAAAAGATTGCTTTGGCCGATGTCGTAGAGGTTGCTGCCTATGTTCTCCTCTAGGATTTTGATGGATTCCTGTCTCACATCGAGGTCTTTCATCCATTTGGAGTTTACCTTTGTGTATGGTGTGAGAGAGTGGTCAAGTTTCATTCTTTTGCATGTAGCTGTCCAATTATCCCAGCACCATTTATTGAAGAGACTGTCTTTTTTCCACTGGATGTTTTTTCCTGCTTTGTCAAAGATTAGTTGACCATAGAGCTGAGGGTCCATTTCTGGAGTCTCTATCCTGTTTCATTGGTCTATGTGTCTGTTTTTGTGCCAGTACCATGCTGTCTTTGTGATCACAGCTTTC
>NW_024426552.1:25035118-25036975 GCF_017311325.1 Ursus maritimus
TTTATTAATTTGGGTCCTTTCTCTATTCTTTTGGATAAGTCTTGCCAGTGGTCTGTCAATGTTATTGATTCTCACAATTTTAACCTGCTTCTAGTTCTGTTGATCTGCTCTGCTGTACTCCTGGTTTCTAATTCATTGATTTCTGCTCTAATCTTGGTCAACTGCTTCCTCGTGCATGGATTAGATCTGTCCCTCTGTTGCTGTTCCAGTTTCTTGAGGTGAGAATATAAAACCTGCATTTTAGATTTTTCTATTCTTTTGAGTGAGGCTTGGATGGCTATGTATTTCCCCCTTAGGACTGCCTTTGCAGTATCCCATAGGTTTTGGACCATTGCGTTTTCATTCTCGTTGGTCTCCATAAATTGTTTAAATTGATATTTGATTTCCTGGTTTATTGAATCATTCCTGAGCAGGATGGTTCTTACTCTCCATATGTTTGAGTTTCTTCCAAATTTTTCCTTGTGGTTGAGTTCCATTTTCTAAGCATTGTGGTCTGAGAATGTGCAGGGAATAATTTCAGTCTTTTGGTATCGGTTGAGACCTGTTTTGTGTCCCAAAACATGGTCTATTCTTGAGAATGTTCCATGGGCATTAGAATAGAATGAGTATTCTTTGGTTCTGGGGTGTAGTGTTCTATATATATCTATGAGGTCCAGCTCGTAGAGTATGGCATTCAAAGCCCTTGTTTCTTTGCCGATTTTTTGCATGGGTGTTCTGTCTATTTCTGATAGTGGAGTGTTGCGGTCCCCTACTATTAACGCATTTTATCTATACGTCTCTATATTCTGGTTAAGAGTTGGCTTGTGTATCTTGCTGCTCCCCTGCTGGAGGATATATATTTATAATTGTCATATCCACTTGTTGGATACATCCTTTAAGAAAAATATAGTGCCCTTCTGTGTCTCTAACTATATTCTTTAGTTTAAAATCCCAACTGTCTAGTATGAGAATTGCTACCCGAGCTTCCTTTTGAGGTCCATTAGTGTGAAAGATGGTATTCCATCCCTTTACTTTCAGTCTGAATGTATCTTTAGGTTCAAAATGAGTCTCTTGTAGACAGCAAATGCATGGGTCATGTCTTTTTATCCAATGTGCAACCCTGTGACATTTTATGGGAGCATTTAGGCCATTTACATTGAGACTGATTATTGAGAGATACGATTTTAATGATGCCATGTTCCCAGTAAAGTCTTTGTTTCTATCGATTGTGACTTTCTGTTCTGTATTACTCTTGGGGCCTTTTTACCTTTATAGAACCCCCCTTAATATCTCCTGTAGGGCTGGTTTCGTGGTTATGAAATTGGTCAATGACTGGCGCTTCTGGAAGGTCCTTATTTCTCCATCAATTCTGAATGACAGCCTTGCTGGATAAAGTATCCTTGGCTTCATGTTTTTCTCTGAAAGAGCTTTAAAAATGCCTCCCCAACCCTTTCTCTCATTCCAGGTCTATGTAGACTGGTCTGACATAATTCTGATAACTTTGTCTTGGTAGGTGAGAAATTTCTTTGCCCTGGCCACTTTCAATACTGTATCCTTGGATCTAATATTTGCGAATTGCACTGTGATGTGACGTTATGTGGTGTAGTTTTGTTGTGGTTGAGCTTGGGAGGGGTCCTCTCTGCCTCTTGGACATGGAAATTTGTTTCCCTTGCTAGGTTAGGGAAGTTTTCAGCTACAATTTGTTCAAATATCTCTTCTAGATCTCTGTTTTTCTCCACCTCCTCGGGGATGCTGATGATTCTGACATTGGAACGTTTCATTGAGTCAGTAATCTCCCGTAAACTACATTCCTGAGCGTGGATTTTTTGAGTCCACATTCTATTTTAGCTTTTTCTTCCTGTAACCCATCCTCCAATT
>NW_024426552.1:25036985-25074624 GCF_017311325.1 Ursus maritimus
ATACTTTTTTCAAGTCTACACATCATCTTGACCATTGTTACTCTGAATTCCATTTCTGATAATTTGGTTATATCCATATCCATTAGTTCTGTGGCAGAAGCCACAGACTCATTGTCTTTTCTTTGCTGGGGGGAACTTCTCCTTCTCATCATTCTGATGAGGAGAGGTTACGGGGTTGTCCAGAGCCCAAATTATTGACCGGGACTCAGGCTGTGCGCCCTTGTTTTATAGGGATCTTAGGGATGTGGGCTTCTTGATTTTTCAGACTGCCTTCTGGGGGAGGGGCCTGCCGCGCCAATATTCAGGCAACCCTGTTTGGGTAGAGTCTCCGTGTCCCCTGCGAGGGGGGATGGGGATGGGCACTCTCTGAGCCAGTATTTCCAGGTTTTTGTTCTCTAGCAGCTTTCCCTGGAAGTTTGCTGTGCCTCCTCTGAGAGTCAGAGCAGCAGTGGCCGAATCTCAGCCTCTGTCTCAGAACAGAGGGATCGCAGACCGTTCTCCACTGATGTTCTGGCCACTTGAACTCTGTTACTGTTGGTGCTGCTCAACCCTGCAGCATCCCGGGATGTGCGCCCCACACCCGGCGTCCCAGCCCTCACTTCCAGGGCCGGCGCGTCTCTGTCGTTTGTGTTTCTAACACCCCAGCCGCCAGCCGCCCCCGCGCGGTCTGGAGCTCCCGGTCTCAGTCTGGTTCCAGTGAGCGCACCGGAGCTCCGTTTCAGTCTGGTGGTGCGAGCTCCCCGGCTCACGTGAATACTAATTTTCTAATCAGAAAAAATAGATAGGTAATAAAAATCATTTTAAAGTTTTTTTTTAATTTTAAAGTTTTCTATAGTGTGATTGCATAGAGTCTGTATCCTAAGCAGTAAAAAATGTCCTTTTTACATGTGCTAGCTGCACATAAAAGGAATAAAAATACGGGCCCATTTTATCTTCCCTAAAAGCGTGAAGATGGGATGCCTGGGCTGCTCATATGGTTAAGCGTCTGCCTTCAGCTCAGGTCATGATTTCCAGGTCGTGGGATGGAGCCTCATGTCAGGCTTCCAGCTCAGCAGAGTGTGTGCTTCTCCTTCTCCCTCTGCCTTTCCCCTTGCTTGTGCTCTCTTTGCCTCTCTCTCTCAAATGGATAAGTAAAATCTTAAAAAAGAATAATAATTTTTTTTTAAAAAAGTGAAGAAATTTTATACTCCTCTTGAAAGATGTACACATTATGGTTGACTTTCTGTGGTGACATTTTGATAAGCATTCAACATGTAACATCAGGATTAATCAAGAATTACCACTAATAAGCTACCAAGGTAATACTCTTGACAAACAATAGAGATACATATTTCTCCCGAAACACCAGTAGATAAAATGTATTAGATTACTAGTGTATACGATTACTGTGATAATTCTCAGCACTGTTTGAAGTGTTTCACTGCATTCCACTGAATTACAAGTGTATAAATATTAAGCTTTTATTGACTTGTCTAATAGGACAATATGCCAAATTTATGCCCTAGGGGGGATTACATGAACATTTCCTTTCTCTTCTTATGCAAAAGATGTTGCCATTCCATGCTTGTATGGATAAAGATGGAAGACCATCTGTGAGCAGATCATTATACCTTGTGCATCCTAAAAGGCATGGACTATAGGAGAAAGGTAATAAGAGGCATTAGTTTAAAGTCAATTCTTGAACTGAGATGTGGAAGGAAAACATTTATATCAGGAGCCCAGGGGTCTTCTGGAAAGGGAGACAAATTGCCCCAATCCTGACCCCCAAGTTTCCTACCCAAAGTTTGGTTTCAGGTAGATTCATAGATTTGGACTAGGTAGTCCCATCCAAGGCCTAGGTGCCAGTTATGCAGTGGGGCCCCTGAAATGAGACTGTGGGAGCTAGACTCTGGCTTGACTCTAAGTCAAAAGGGGAAGCAGGGCTGGGAGGAGTTGTCCCTGAAGATCTGTCCTGAACGCTACAGTAGTGACCCTCACTTATGATGTTTTTCATTGAAAGAAAGGAAGAAGAGAGATAATATAAGTCCTGTTTCTAAGCACAATTTACTTTAGATATGCAATTAAAAAAAAAAAAAGAAGTAAGTGAAACTAAAGGAATTGTTGGAATTGGGCATCAGGGCAGAGCTCTTCACTACAAGAGGTAATATTTTCTTTTCTTTTCTTTTTTTCTTTTTTTAAAGTTTTTATTCATTTGAGATAGAGTAAGAGAGAGAGAGTACAAACAGGGAAGAGGGGCAGAGGGAGAAGCAGGCTTCCCCCTGAGCTGGGAGCCTGATGCGGGGCTCTATCCCAGGACACTGGGACCATAACCTGAGCTGAAGGCAGACGCTCAACCGACTGAGCCACCCAGGCACCCCTAGAGGTAATATTTTCTAAAAGATTCCTCTTCAGTTAACAAAGGACTTATGAAAAATATAATGAGGTTGGAGTTGTGTTTATTTCTTAACAAAATCTCTACATTTTAGCTGCTAGTAATTAACATCTGCTAAGAAAAGATCAAGGACCTTAGCACTCTTGCAATTCCTCCTGATGTTGTTTATTTAGGCTATTATTATTATAGTTACACATTCCGTGATTTTTAACATTTATTTTTCAGTCTGTAGCAAAATTTCCATAGTGACTTAGTGTCATTTCTTCATTTTAACAGAGCCAGTACTCACTGTCAGTTTCTTCACCAGTTTCTCTTGTTTCTGAGCTCTTTGCTTCAGTCTCTTAATTGGCTAATTTTCCTTAACAAGTAGTTCTTTTAATGGGTCTTGTGTTGCCTAATGTTTTTGAATTATGAAAATATCTACCTGTTACTTTATTCCTTGTTTTTAATTTAAAAAAAAATTAAGACTTTATTTTTCAGTAATCTCTATACCCAACATGGGGTTCAAACTCACAAACCCAAGATCAAGAGTCACATACTCCATGGACCAAGCCAGACAGGCACCCCTCTGTTACTTTATTCTTGAATACTATCTTCTCTGAATAGATTATTCTTGGGTCACACTTTATTTCTCTTTTTGAGGATTGTTTTAATTTTCTGTGGCTGTGTAACAAATCACTCAAAATTTTAGCCATTTACAACAGACCTTTGTTATGGTATGCAGTTTCTGAGGTTCAGGAATCTGAGTGGCTTAGCTGTGTAGTTATGGTTCAGATCTCCTGATAACGTGTTCAAGCTGTGTGCTGGGACTGTAGTCCTCTCAAGGGTTGACAGGGCCTAGAAGACCTACTTCCAAGTTGGCTCACTCATATAGTTGTTCTTGGGAGGCTCTTCCTCCCTGACTGGTGGCAAAAGATTTCATTTCCTCATTGCCTTGACCTTCGCGTAGGGGCTGACCTACCCGAGAATGCGCTACCCAGGAGAGGGGGAGACTACAACCAGGACTGAAGCTGCAGTGTCTCTTTATAACCCAATCTTGGAAGTGACATCCATCACTTCTGCAGGATTCTATTGGTCACACCGTCCAGCCCTGTTAAACCCAGGGAGTGGACTACACAAGAATTTGCACACCAGGAGGTGGGGATCATGCAAGATCACCTTGGAAGCTGGCTAATACTGCTCTTCTCCTTCTGGTGTTGAGTATTACCATAGAGAAGTTAAAAACCAGCCTAAATTCCTTCCCTTGCTAGTAATTTACCTATAAAACCTAGATGCCTGGAAAAAAAATCTTCATTTTTCAAGCTCTTTAGTTTGGGAGTTGAATGTTCTAGATCAGATTTTCCTGGAGGTGATTTTTTAATGCAGATTCAGTTTTTGTTTCATTTCAGGGATATTTCTTAAATCAGATCTTTGGATAAAACTTTTCTTTCATTGTTGGGTTCTCTTCTTCAAGATTATCAAATTAAAAAGGGGCAGAGCTGCTTACTGTATGGAATGCAAAGAGCAGCATCTTCCCCTTGCTTCTTACCAATAAGAACAATATTACTACATTGCTTAGCTCATGCTATAGACTGAGCGTTTATGTTCTCTCAAAATTCCTTTGTTGATATCCTAAAGCCCAATGTGATGGTACTAGAAGGTGGGTCCTTTTGGAGGAGATTAATCCGATCATCAGAGTAGAGCCTCTCATGAAATAGGATTAATGCCCTCCTAAAAGAGATCCCAGAGGGCTCCCTTGCCCTTTCCACCTTGCGAGGACACAGTGAGAAGATGGCGTTCAGTGGACCAGGAAACAGGTTCTCACTAGACACTGAATCTGCCAGCACCTTGATCTTGGATTTCCCAGCCCCAAGAACTGTGAGAAATAATTTTGCATTGTTTATAAGCCACCCCATCTATAGTGTTCTGTTATAGCAGCCCGAATAGATTAAGACAGTTTGTAATAAGCACTCAGTAATGTTAACTAAGTGCTTTATATGCATCATGTCACAATTCAGTCAGGTAAGTGCTATTAAAATTCCCATTTGTTAAATACACAAACACATGTTCATATTAATATACCTGGTGAGTAGCGGAGTTGAAGTTGAAGCCAGGCCATCTGACTTCATAGATCAGACAAAGGGTAAATGTTGCCTTTTACACCCAGCTATTGGTCCCTCAATGGCACATCTCTGTGTGGTCAACAGCAGCGGCAGCACCTTCAGCAAACATCGGCATCATGGTTGCCATTCAGCAGATCGGAAGTGACCAGACTCCTATCTAATAACTGCAGTGAGGTGGAGTAGGAGAGGAGAAACATGGTGCCAAGAACTTGACCCAGTTGCTTATGGAAAAATAGTCTCTTGTCCCCCTTAGACCAATTCTGGAGGATATGAGAAAACGGGACTTCCCAAAGAATAAAAGCAGATCTGGGGAAATATAAATGTATGGCTGCTTTTGCCCATAGTTTTACAGTAGGCCTGGCTCACCTAAATGGAAATACATACATGTACAGAATGAAAATATTTAGACTATGTATAATCACAAAGGGGTTGACTCAACACTTTCTCAATAGGGTGTTGGAAAAACCTTTAGCTGAAAGTAAGATAAGCAGCTCTCTACTTGTTCTCTTGTTCTGGCTCTGATCCACCTGCTAATCCTTTTGAAACTCTCATACTGGTCTTTACCCCTGGTTGTATCATACAGATTCATGCCAGGCTGGGAACTTCCTGGTATGGGGCCAAGGGCAGGGAATAGAAACTGTGTAAGTCCTCAGTTTGTGTACAACTGTTCAAGGTTCAAACTGAAACACTCAGTTTACATCTACCACATGCTAATTGTTCTAGATATTTGTTTCTATTTGCTACAGTCAGCTCTGTGTACATGGTATGATTCTCTTGCTCTCTGCGAATGGTTTCCCTTTGCTTCCACTGCTATGGTGGGAGGTTTTTATTGATGGCCTGCTTTTAGAGGGAAGTTCCAGATGGAGTGCTTCATGAGGACTCTTCCACTATTTAGAAGCAATTTACTTTAGTTGTCTAGGGCATTACTCAATGTCGTTGCCTTACCCCCATCCCTACCTCATTATTTATAATTATTACATAGCTTGAAGCAAGAAATACATTTGCATATGAAGAGCAAATTGTTAACAATGAGGATTTGGAGTTTGACTGCTTTAGATTCTAGTCTAGACCTTGTTCTTCCTAACTCTGTGACCTTGGGCAAAATACTTAACCTCTCTAATCCTCAGTTTCCTTGGCTGTAAAATGACAATTAAATGACAGCCCGACAAATACAAAAAGCAGTCCCTCCCCTTTGGCAAGTTTTAATAAATACTTAAAAGGAGACAGTTCTTTGCTATTTATTTACTTATTTTTAAAAATCTTTTTGGGAGGGGTGGAGGAAGTAATGTTAGGAACTAATATTTTTATTTGGTGTTGTGAGAAAACTTTGGCTGTCTGAAATTTACAGTTCTTTGTTCTTTGTTTACCAACTGCTTCTGACAAAATGTTAAAAAAAATAGATTTTGTCGGAGATTTCACTGTCTATATCAAGTGATTGTCAGCCTGCTAATGATTTCCTCAAACAAAGAATTCCTGAATTTCTTGGAGGTTTTTTAATTTAAATAAACAATAATGAGAAATTTATTAAAAGCCTATGTTGGTGAATGAAGAACTAAAGGCCTTTTTTTTTTTTATGGTGGTGAAATATATATAACATTTACCATTTTAACCATTTTTACGTTACGGTTTGGTGGCAGCAAGTACCGTCAGAGAGTCATGTAACTATTACTACCATCCGTTTGTACCTTATTCATCTTCTCCAACCGAAACTGCATCCGTTAAACAGTAACTCCCCATTCTTCCCTCCCCGCAGCCCCTGGCAACCACCAGGCAGGTATCTGTAATCATAGGTATTTTTAAGGAGAAAGGAACAGGGTGGGGCTTTCCTCGTTTGCGGCAGGCATTGCATTTCTATCACAAGCCTGTGTCATTTCTAAACTATCCCACTGAGATGTTAATCTGGTTTCTTGGCATCTGTGGCCCCAGAGGAATGCCCAGTCTGACCTGAGCACCTGACTCTATGGGGGGTGGGGTGGGGACAGCCGGGGCTCATTGTGTGCTGCCCAGGGACCTGCCAGCAGCCTCATCCCTTCCTGCTGCTTTGAGAAATCAGCCCTAGCCATGATATCCTGTTTTAGGCCCTCCTTTGGAGCCTTGGATTTCAGGCCAGGGACTCCAGCTGGTTTGACACTGGCCAGCTAATGCCAGCTCAGTTTCCACCCCACCAGGAATTTACCGTTCAGCAACCCAACCCTGTTTTCTCCAGCCCAAATACCGACCTAGTAAAGGCATGCTAGACTTTGGTGCTTATCTGTAAACTGAAGAGGGTGAATTAGGTAATCTCAAAGGTATATTGCAGCTTTCAAGTTGTTACTCTCTGTTTAAGACAAACAAGTAGTGGTCCTAATGTAATAGCCCAGATAAGGTTCTTCTATACAAATTCTCTCTCATACTGGTATCGGTCATTTTTTATGTAAACACAAATGCTGAAAGCATTATATTTGCTTTGAAAGTTCAGCTAATAATGGTCAGCAAAGGGTTAATGCATTTAGGAGAAAAGATAATCTGTTAGTCAGTATAAAGAATGTCATATCCTGAATATATCCTGAAAAAATTGCAGATCTCTGAGGAGCCTTTGCCTGGACTACATTGTCTTTGCATAAAATGGTTTGGCTTTCACTCTAATACAGCTTTAGCCCAGGCGAGGGCTAGTAGCTTGCTATTTGATAGGGCTATTTGCATTTCAAAGCTAATCAGTATTAAATAATCAGCTGGTAAGGAAGAGTAAGAGGGTCATTGTGTGTATTTTATTATTGTGTAAACTCGGAAAACAAGCTGAGAGGCTGAGAGCTCACTCTTATTCTAGCAGATAAGAAAGCGTTTAACGTGAAAGGTCTCTTAATGGGTGTGTTACTCATTTCTTCCCACTTGCATGACGGCTAGGCTTTATAAGGAAGTAAACATAAAATGTGGAGAGAATAACCACATTTATTTCCAATACAGACCTTATACTTAAGGTGAAAGCATTTCTTAAATCTTTAGCTTGTATGCTTCTGTAACTAGATGGTTACTTTTTAGGATCTTTAATAGTTTGAATTAATAATTATAATGTTTTATTGGCTAATTTAGATCAAACTTGATTTAAGTCTGATTCAGTGATTCTTAACCCCAGAACATTAGAACTGTAGCTGGGACACAGGGGTGCAAGAGCACCTGGCTCTGGGAGCTCCCAAACAGAACCAGGTTCCATCACTTGCCTTTGACAGAATCCAAAGGCAGAGAAACAAGCAGTGGAGAAGCAAGAAAGGGATTTATTTCAGCGAGGCCAACACCAGGAAGGCAGTGGATTAGCATCTCAAAGATTGTCTCCAAAGTGCTGGTAACACTTACAGGTTTATATAAGGAAAATGTGTGACAGAGGTGGGTGGGTACATGCAGGTGGACAGTAAAGGCCAAACCTATCACTGTCTCGGGGTCAGTCCATATGGGTCTTCCTGGCTGAGGGCAGTTCTTACTGCTTGAGGTGGTAGCTTTGGTTCCCATCAGAGGACACTTTGCCCACTGGGTCTTTTGCCTGAGTTGAAAGATAAGCTGGAAAGAAAAACTTAAATCAATTAGGAAGTTTGAAGTCAACATGGAAGTAGTTGAAGTCCTTTTTCAGAATCATCAAGGGTAAATAAAACTATTGATGTTTGTTTCCACCCCAGAGAATGACATGATTGGTTTGGGGTAGGGCCTGGTCATCGTTATTGTGTAGTAGTTACCAGGTGATTTTCCTGGGTTGAAGATTGAGAAACCACTATTCTAATTTTTATCCTGAACCTGTCTTTATTCTCGAAAAAAACTCAAAAAACAAAAACAAAACTTCATTGACATTCCCCATGTCAATAGCTGTGGTCTCAATTTTTGATTGCATACATCTATTTAAAAAAAGTTGGAGCGCATACCAAAGTTTCTCTGTGTTTGTACTACTTTACTAATATATTATCTATATTATAAAACAGAAGAGTAGACATTTATAAAAATATGAATAATATCTTTGGGGTGCCTGAATGGCTCAGTCAGTTGAGCTTCTGCCTTTGGCTCAGGTCTTGGTCCCAGAGTCCCGGGATCGAGCTCTGTGTTGGGCTCCCTGCTCAGCTGAGAGTTTGCTTCTCTGCCCTGCCCCTCACCCTGCTTGTTCTGTCTTGCTGTCTCTCTCTCTCTCAAATAAATAAGTAAATGAATGGATGAATGAATGAATATCTTCTTCCTGTACCCCTGAATATACTTTTTCTTTAAAGTATCTTGTATCGGGGCGCCTGGGTGGCTCAGTTAAGCGTCTGCCTTCGGCTCAGGGCGTGATCCCGGCGTTCTAGGATCGAGCCCCACATCAGGCTCCTCCACTGGAAGCCAGCTTCTTCCTCTCCCACTCCCCCTGCTTGTGTTCCCTCTCTCGCTGGCTCTCTCTCTCTCTCTCTGTCAAATACATAAAAACTCTTAAAAAAAATTAAAGTATCTCGTATACCTTTTTTTTTTTTTAAAGATTTTTATTTGTTTATTTGCCAGAGAGAGAGAGCGAGCATGAGCAAGTGTGCACAAACGGGGAGCAGCAAGCGGAGGGAGAAGCAGACTCCCCACTTAGCAAGGAGCCCGATTCGGGACTCGATCCTAGGACCCTGGGATCATGACCTGAAAAGGCAGATGCTTAACTGACTGAGCCATCCAGGCATCCCAGCCCCTAAGTATTCTTGTAGCCACTCTGGAAACCAGTGTTACACAGGATAAAGTCCAGATTCCTCAGCATGGAATTCAAGGTTTTCTCTAAACAGAATTTTATCTCCCTTTTATCATTGTCATATACCATACTGTGTGTGTTTATTGTTATATTTCCTACTGTCTTAGGCCACTTTCCTGAGAAATAGACCCTGAGATGGAAACTTGCATGTTGAAAGTTTATTGAGGAGCAAAGGAAATAGGACTGGGCAGAAGATGGAAGAGATGCAGTTGTAACAGAGTTCTGGAGCCGGGTGACCCTTCAGAATTGCCCCACTTGAGGCAAGGGGGTTAGGCCTTCATCCTGCATTAAGTAGTTATCTGTGTGAGCTGCCCCTGGGTGAGGTGGTTCTGATAGCAAATCTCCCCAGCCAGCACCCACCAACCTGCCAGCTGTTGGGGGAATGAATGCCTCCAGCCCCAGAGGGGATATGTACCACAGCAACCACCATATTCCCTGCAGCATGTCTTAGCACAGTTTCTTCCTTACACAGGAATATTTTGCCCTGTCTGTCCTCAGAAACCGAGCATTCCTGGAGGCTCAGTTTAAAATGCCACCACTTCCTCAGAGTTTCTCTGTACTGCTCGGCTAGGGCAGTACCAGGGGACGCTGCACAGAAAGCTGGGACTCTGGAACACTTGGGTGGCTCAGTGGGTTAAGTTCTGACTGTTGATCTCAGCTCAGGTCTTGATCTCAGGGCTGTGAGTTCAAGCCCTACGTTGGGCTCCATGCTGGGCGTGGAGCCTACTTTGAAAAAAAAGAAGCAGGGACTTTGCTGTCACGAACACCTGGGTTTAAATATTGTATTTTAGGGACCTTGCTTGGCCAACTTTTTTAACTTCTCTAAGTCTGACTGGAGCTTATTGAGACCTACACTATAGGATTTTTACAAGGAATATTGAAATAATCACTCAACCCATGATACTATGACCTTTTTCATTCTAGCTTTTACTTTCTTCTAGATTTCTTCCAAATTTCATTTACTTAAATGATTTAAATGGCAAAATAAAAAAATTAAAAAAATTAATGAGAAAATAAACATAGTTAAGGAGCTGTAATGATTTTTTCATGTTTATTCAATTTAAAAGCTTATTCTTTATTCTAAGATAATTCTACTTTATGAAAAATTGATTTTTTTCAGCTTTATGAAAATCTGATGGCAGAGTAACAGATTTTTCACACAACTTTATGGTGATATAGTTTATTTAACAATGGATTTTTGAAGAAATCTTAATTAGGAAAATACGCTTTTGTCATATATATATACACAGATATGCATCAATTAAAGAAATTCTTGGTTCTTGAAATTAAAAATGCAGATATAATCACTACATCTTAACACTGGTCCAATATGCTAGTATATATATTATTCTGTATATTCATAATATATAGATTTTTTACTTACAATATTTATAGGATATGTACGTTCATTAATTTCTTTTGTGTGTGCCAGTTATTTATTGAGCACCTATAGCATCTATAATACAGGAAACATTTTAATTCTTGCTACTAGAGAAACAGATGAAATGGGATCCTTATTCTGAAGGAGCTCAGAATTATTTAAGTGATGAAAAATAAAGAATAATAAATATTTCAAATAACATTTCAAGAAAAAGGAGACCTGTTGGAAACAGTTTAAATCCTTCATGTAATTGGTACTGACCTACCTTTTTCTTTCTTTCTTTCTTTTTCTCTTTCTTTCTTTCTTTTTTTTTTAAGATTTTATTTATTTATTTGACAGAGAGAGAGAGAGATCACAAGCAGGGGGAGTGGCAGAGCGAGAGGGAGAAGCAGGCTCTTATCTAAGCAGAGAGCCCGATGTGGGGCTTGATCCCAGGACCCTGAGATCACAACCTGAGCTGAAGGCAGATGCTTAACTGACTGAGCCACCCAGGCACCCAGTACTGACATTTCTGAACATACCATAGAATTTCAGGAGCCAGGCTGGTCTGGAGAAGTTCTCTCAAAGGATAGATAGGATTTAGATGAGTTATAAATTCCCGGATTGGTAGTGACCTGACCTGGTATAACTTTGTATCTTACACACTGCTTAATATATGCTAGGCCTTCAGTTAAAAAAAAAAAAAAAGTAATTCATGCAAACACACACATATAATTTAAATAAATGCTGAGTGTATAAATTGAGTGTATAAATCTGGAGAAGAATGGGGAAAGATTCCAGCTTTGTGTAAAATTTATGGGAACCAACCAAGGTAGTAGAGATCCAGACATGCTAAGAGGTCAGAGTGAAAGTCTGTTTGGTGGAAGTGAAGTCTTCAGACTGGAATGGGCAAGAGGGCGAGCAACAGAAGGTATGTTGGGGGAGGTTTTTGTAGACCTTAAGTCATACAATTTAGATTGTACCCTGTATGGAACAGGGAGAACGCATAAAACTGTACTAAGGGAACACATATCTGAGCATGTTATTTCCAAATCCCAAGATTTACACGGGTTAAGTCTGACTGCCTCAACCAGACTTCCATTCTTAAATTTCTCAAAACTTTCTCTTCAGTTTCTCCTCATTCTTTAATCTCTTTGCTTTCTCCTTCCTCTGACATCCCCACGTGGTTGCTATACACACTTTCAAACCCCTTATTTGGAGTTAATCTTGCCATATTCTCAAAGCTCTCGGTTTAATCCATGGTTATAACCCCTGTTAGATTGCCTTCTGAGTAGACATGGGTTTCAGGCACCAGACTATGCATTTAGGGAAAACAGATAATATCTTGTTCGTCTTTGTATTCACTTCCTTCCAGCACTCAGTACAGACCAGTATTGAGTGAAGGTTATTTGAAATAGTGATTTCTTGTTATAAACCAGTGGAAATGCTGAATGTCATTTCCTCTTACAAGCTGATATTAATACACATTACAAGTAGGCCCAATATAAAAAGCTGCTTAATGGATGGTAAAAGGCAAGTCATATAAATTGCTCTGCTTGAAGAATTATTTCTACCTGAGTCACAAGGGGTTTTTGACCCAACTAACCTAAGTAGTTACATTAAGTCTTAGAAATATTTGCCAGGGGTGAAAAAAAATGATGACAAAGGTCAGTTACTATAAGGAAAAAAGTTTTTTTACTGAGATTTTTTTTTTTTTTTTTTTTTTTTTTTTTAACAAATGGTAACAAATAAACCTCTCATGACTAGATTGTATGACCTTCCTGGCTTGCTTATATTAAAGAGAAGCAGCTTTTCTGTTGTTATAGCTTGATTAAAAAAAAAGTAGAAGGAATGGAAATGACAATCAAACTTGACTTTTTGTCATTTATGAAGGTCTTGTCATCAGCTGTTTTGGTGCAGGGCTGGACTTTATTCCATTGGTTGATAAGAGTTATCAACACTTTACAAGACAGAAACTGTATGTGAAAGTCAGCATTTTTATTGCCTAGTGTACAGTTACTTTCAAATCTCTGCCTGTTTTGTGCTTACGTTGATTACTGTATGTACTTTCATGTCAGGGATAGGGAGAGTGTCTGGACCAAGAAAACCTAAACTTAGCCTATTCATTAACGAATGACCAGCCCATATGAATAAATAAATGAATGCACAATAATCTACTTGTTTTAAAAAGGTTTATTAATCACTCATGGAGAGCCTAGGCTAGGTGACGATGTCATGTATACCTTTTTTATCCCCATCAGTAAGCATACAACTACAGGGAATGCCCCCCTCTCCCCAAACTCAACTCCAGAGACTATGAGAATAGTGCTCTGTAGAGTTGGGGAACACAGCAGCCCTGCACACCATAGGAAGTATTCAATAACGATTCTTGAATGAAAGAACAAACAGATCACAGGGTTATCTCAGAATGCTAAGGAAGAAGAGTTTGACAAAAGCCATTTTTGAAGCCAGGGCCATTATTCTGATATTAGTCTAAACAGGGTGATCCATGAATAAATATGATAGTGTCATATTAGCCATACCAGACATTTAAGAAAATATAACTCTCCAGGAAAATCAGCTAAGAAAAAATACTTCCACATAAAATCCCTTGGAGCTGTGTTTCCTGATGGAAATACCAGGGCCAAATTCAACATCAATATGAAATTTAGAAAATTGTTTCTGAATATTGGGTGCTCTTCACACATTTCCCTCCTCCACTCTTCCATCCCTGGGACACAAGAGCTGCCCTTTAGTTTGAGTAAGTAAGAAGCGTTGGTGAGTCATATTAGCTATTTTTAATACACAGACATGTGAGAGAGCTGTTTGATAGAGGATTTGCTTGCAAGCAGTTGGATTTGAGAAAGTCCAGGCTTCAAGCCAGATTCTGGAGTGAGGCAGAAATGGGGACTAGACAGAAAAGCTTGTAGGCTTTTCAGACTAAAACAGAAAGAATGTAGATGTAAAACTAGGCTTTAATTTGAGTAGTAATTTAGAGTAGGTGTTGCTTTAGGAAGATCTGAAAGATATAGAATTAATGGAAAGGTTAATGATGGGCCTCCTGCAATGAGAGAATGATGACAGGTTATGGAATACCCTTAACTCCTAAGCATTATGTAATTTAATGCCTAGGTGCTAAAAAGTGGTAGCTAAAAATAAATAGTGGTACATTTTTAAATAGTGGATTTCTTCCTCTCCCTGAACTTCAACCTTACTTCATGAATATGAACCTAATTCTAAAGTAAAGTAGCCTCATACTAAGCAGCAAAGCAGAGAGACTGTATTAATTCTTCAGTTTATGAGCAGAGAAGTACTTATTGAGACTGGGGAATTATTATTTGTGTGCTTATTCATGGAATTTATTTGTATATTTGGTGCCTTGTTCCACAGATAGTTTAGATAGAAATGATAGGTAACATAGGACAATACCGTATCAATGCAAAACTCTCCACCCAGCCATCTCACGTATCTAGAACCCAGATGGGAAAATAGAATAAGCCACCAAGTCTCACTGCATATACATAGATGTTATAAGATTCATGCATTAAGTCAGTACTTTTCAATCAACACACACACGTACACGCGCATGCGCATACACACACACACACACACACACACACACGCAGGCCCTCACCCATTATTTATTTACTTTAATTTTAGACATAATAAGAACAGTAGTACATTGCTGCACATTTCCTTGGCATTAACAATTATACAAAGGGCTTTCACATCCCTTATTAGTTGTTCAAGGCAGGCACAGCAATATTATTAAGTGGCAGTTGATGGCCTGACAGCCCCAAGAAGATAGAAGAATTCTTTTTTTTTTTTTAATTTTTATTTTTGAAAAATATTTTACTGCTTTATTTGAGGGTGAGAGAGCATGAGCAGGAAGGAGGGGCAGAGGGAAAAGGAGAAGCAGACTCCCCACTGAGCAGGGAGCCCGATGTAGGACTCAGTCCCAGGCCACCAGGTCAGGGATCATGACCTGAGCCTAAGGCAGATGCTCAACCAACTGAGCCACCCAGATAGAAGAATTCTATATGGAAGGCACATAAGAAGAATTCTAAATAGTAGCACATAAACTGCAAGAATGCACTAGTCTACAGCCAGGACCAAGGGGAAAGAGAATGGCATGAATTACTCTTCCCAGAAGGTATCTCCACAGTCTAGACTCAGAACCCCAGATGAATATTCAGGTCATCCAGTCCAGCATCCCAGTCACCTCATGGTTTATCTCTACAGTTTTTCTCTTAGATAGTCTCTACTTATGTGTTGCCACTTATGAGATTCTTTCTGGTTGACAGGAATCTGTTGATTAATTTTATGTGTCAGCTTGGTTGAGCCGTGGTGCCTAGTTATGTGGTCAAATATTATTCTGGCTGTTTCTGTGAGAGTGTTTTTGGTTGAATTAACATTTTATTTTTTATTAAATATATATTTTTTTATTTAGAGAGAGAAAGAGATAGCACAAGCAGGGGGAGGGGCAGAGAGAGAAGGAAAGAGAGAATCCCAAGCTTTCTCACAGAGCCCTTTGTGGGGCTTGATCCCATGACTCTGAGATCATGACCTGAGCCAAAACCAATAGTCAGGTGCTTAACTGACTGAACCACCCAGGCGTTCTGTGGGTGAATTAACATTTAAATGGTGGACTTTGCGTAAAGTGGATTGCTCTCTATAATATGGGTGAGCCTCATCTAATCTGTTGAAGGGCCAGACTAGAACAAAAGACTGACCTCCTCTTGAGGAAGAGGAATTGCACAGCAGATGACTTTCAGGCTTGAACTCCAACATTGGCTCTTCTCAGAGTCTGTAGCCTGCTGATCCACCCTCCTGATTTTGGATTTGCCAGTCTCCATAATGACATGAGCCAATTTGTTAAAATCTCTCTCTCTCTCTCTCTCTCACTCTGTCTCGCTCATTGTTTGTTTCTTTGGAGAATCATAAATACAGAACCTCTTTTAAATTTAGGACATAATATATTGCATAGCTCAGATTGTGTCATTACATTGCTAAAAATTCTTGATAGAAAATGTTTTTTGCAGCATTATTTATAGTAGCAATAGGTTGGAATTAACTGAAATATCATCGTAGTTAATTGAGTAAGTGAACTGATATGATAGGATATATCCAATATGGTAGAATGCTATGACTTCATTGAAAATGATTGAGATAAACAGGTGAAGGGGATTAAGAGTACACTTATCTTGGTGAGCACTGAGTAGTATATGGAACTGCTGAATCACTATAATGAATCCCTGAAACTAATATAACACTCTATGTTAACTACACTGGTATTAAAGTAAAAAAAAAATGACTGAAATAGAGCTCTATCTATTTGTGGTGACATAAAATAGTGTCTTAATACATATCATTAGTTAAAAGTTGCAAATTACAGTGAAGTACATATAATATGACCTCGTTTATGCTGAAATAGTTATATATGGCATAGTCTTGTAGGAAAATAGTATAATAAAAATAGCTAACATTGCTAGCAGTTAACTGAGGGCTTCCTATGTGCCTGCACTGTTCAAGGATCTCTACATGTATTCATTCGTTCCATTCAACAGATATTTATTACATACTGTGCTAAGTGATAGGCAGCAGATGAAACCAGTGGGTCTTGACTTGAGGTGATTTTGGCCCCCCAGAGGACATTTGGCTATGTCTGGAGACATTTTTTGTTGTCAGGAGAATGTATGTATAGGGGGGTTGCTACTGGCAGCTAGTGGGTAGAAGCCAGGGACGCTGCTCCTTATCTCACAATGCACGAGGCAGCTCCTCACATCGACAGATTATTCAACCTCAAATGCCAGTAGTGCGGAGGTTGAGAAACTCTGAACTTGACAAAATCCTTGCCTTCATGGAGTTGGCAATTATTCATTTAATCCTCATAACACCTCGATGAAGTAGGCACTATTGTTATCTGTTATCGTAGATGAACCTGAGCCGCAGAAAGGTTAAGATACAAGCAGAATTGTTATGTATACCCCCGGAACTGGGTTTGATGGTCAGCTTTCACTCTGTACGTACCATATTTTGCTACCTTTGAATTTTTAATAATGAACTTGTTTTCTAATTATTTTTCTAAATAAAATTTCAGTCAAAAAGGATTTTAAAATGCTTTGTCACTCCCATTGCCTATTTGTTTATTTATTTGAAGATTTATTTACTAATGTGAGAGAGAGAGAGTGTGTGCGCACAGGTGGGAGGAGGGGCATAGGGAAAGGGAGAGAGAGAGGGAGAGAAGCAGACTCTCCACTGAGTGTGGAGCCCAACTTGGGACTTGATTTCATGAACCTGAGATCATGACTTGAGCAACTGACTGAGTCACCAAGCCGACCCCTGCAATTGCCTATTTAAAACAATCTAGTATCCTCCACTTAGCTTTCCAGGTTCCTCATTGTCTGGTTCCATTTACTTTTCCAATTCTCTCTGCTTCCCACCTCACATACTCTGTGTTCTAGCTGTAGTAAGAGATTGCCTCATTTGGGAAGCCTGTACTTAGGGAGCTCATCTTTCCATTACCTGTGAAACTAAATAGGATTTTGCAAATGAATTGTGAACAAAAGCAAATTACAAAGGTAAGTTCTTTTTATATTGACAAAATATGCTCCCCTGTAATAATTTTTGCCCATCGGTCCTGGTTCACTGATTTAGGTATTTGCAATTTATAGCTAAGGCATCTCCACAAGATAACACTACCAACATTTAAATGGTTATCTTTTCTAAGTTTTCTTTTTGTAAGTGAAGCCTCCAATTCTTCTTTCCATCATTTCCCTGACTAGACCTTATTTCAAGACCACTCACCATCCTGGCTGCCCTAGAATGCTCTACTTTGTTGATGTCCTTCCTAAAGTGGGGCATGCAGTATGGTACATCCAGTTCAGTGGTGAAATGAACAGTTAGAAAGCAAACAAGCTCTTGCTCCTTTTTTTCTGAACTTTGTATGTGTATGTAGGCTTTCCTTGCATTTTCTTTCTTTGGCAGTTGGATCACACATCATCAGCTCATAGCTTACCATGATAATGAAGGTGTTTATTATGGTTCTGAGTCATCAATAAAGCATTGAAGCATATTCAACATACATTGCTTAAGAAAGCAGGGAAGCGGGGATGTGGGTGGCACAGTCAGTTAAGCATCCAACTCTTGGTTTTGGCTCAGCTCAAGATCTCAAGAGTTGTGAGATCTAGCTGAGCCCCACATAGGGCTCCATGCTCAGCGCTGAGTCAGCTTAGGTCTCTCTCTCTCTCTCTCTCTCTCTCTCTCACTCCCACTCCCTCAGCTCCCCCCACCCTTCACGAGCTCCTGCTCTCTTTCTCAAATAAATAAATCTTTAAGAAAAAAAGACAGCAGGGAAGCAGTGAATGCAACTTATATTTTTATATAAAGTAGATACAATTTTTTTTTTTTAAATTGGTGTTTCTTAAATAAATGGTCACACAATTATCTGGAACATAACAATCTACCAAAAAAAAAAATTTCCCCAAAGATCTGAGAAAACAACATTTAATTGTACCATGAATCAGAATGAATCAAGAGAAAACTTTTTAGAACCTAGCAAGAATCCTAAAGATTAAAGATAGTTTGTGTGTGCCAGTGATTTCAAAGCTTGTTTTTGAAATACCTGAGATTTAGGATAAAAACAGTTATATGGTTTGCCAGAGGTCACTCAAAAACTCAAGTCACACAGTCCCAAGTTCTAGGTCAGGGTCTGAAGTGCCCAAAATAAAATGAATTTTAAGTATTTTACATCTAGGGGCACCTAGGAGGTTCAGTTGGTTAAGCGTCTGCCTTCAGCTTGGGTCTTGATCCTAGGGTCCTGGGATTGAGCACTGAGTGGGGCTCCCTGCTCAGTGGGGAGTCTGTTCCTCCCTCTCCCTCTGCCCCTCCCCCACTTGTGCTCTCTCACTTACTTGCTCGCTCTCAAATAAAATCTTTTAAAAAATATTTTACATCTAAAAAAATTGTGCATTCGGGAGATAGTGTGTTTGTGAGGGAACAAAAGATTGGTGCATACTCAATTGGGTATTATGTCTCCTCAAATTCTTTGTTGTTTAGTTGACTTATCAGTGAAACACTTGGTTTTCCATCTCCTATTAGAAGCCACACTTTCTACAACAATTTAAAATATGTAAAAGCTACCAGTGAACAGCTTTAGCAGTTGTTTAAGTGACGAAAATTTTATCATTTACCTTCTTCATCATCGATTCTCTTCCAGGCGACAAGACTTATCTTCTTGTATTACTCATGGTGGTATTCTGATCACATTACTGTTCTCCAAAGTCTTCAGTGGTTCCCATATGTTTTAGAAACTAAATGAAGATTTGGAATAGTGGATTTTGAGACCCTCTTACAAATTGACTTTTTTTTTTTTTTTTTAAATCACACAAGGCTTTAATTTTCCTCCCATATGGTGTTTCCACCACAGGCAGGAGAGACTCCCTACTTTCTTCCAAACAAGACTTCATGCCCCTGGAGTTTGAGGACATGCTTGCTATGTTAGTTCATGCTTGTAAGAGCCCTCTCTAGGGTTATGAATTTTCTCAAATGGTGTAAGTTTAATAGTTCAAATGGACTCATTTAAGCCACCTCTTCACAAACTAAAAGTGCAGTGGAATCAAGGTTCAGAGAAGATGGCTTGAGGATCCTGCTTAATTAGGATTCCTCTTTTCAGGATTTCATTTATTACTTATTCTTTGTTATGTTCTGCCCCCCTTTGAGCCTCTTGATGTAAGACACTGAATATAGAGAACAGGGGAAAACAGTAAAAATAATAGCTAACATTTGATGAGTGCTTCATATGTGTCGGGACTCTTTGCCTACTTTATCACAAATCCTGACAATTTTACAAGTCAGAAGTGGATACACTTATTTTAAAGGTGTAAACTTGGCTGAGAGAATATTAGTAACTGGGAAGGTCCTACAAGTATCAAATACCTAAAAGGGGAAATAACAACAAAAAAAGTTTGCAACTCATTGTTAGGTATCATTGTACCTTCTGGGGAGAATGGAGGAGGGAGATTACAAGGGGATAAGTGTAAAAAAATCCAAGAGCTTTCCATGGACTCTGTGGAAAAAATGGAAAAGTTATGGATTACGGTGTAAAAGTGAAGGAGTGCATTTTGGGGGTGAGTTTCCCTGACTAATACTGAGTCAGATTTACTTTGAAGTTGGAACCATCTGAATTTTTTAAAACAAACTGGTAAGTGGATGGTAGATAAGGGGCCTGGAAGTCTTTTATGCCTTTATTTTCTCACAGGTTCACCATGAAGGGTCTGGGATGTCACATTGGGTGGGAGGTATTTCTGTGTGGCTGACATTTGAATTGGATCTAAAATGGAATCGTAGCTTTGAGATCTGAGTTTGTGAAACACATGGCTCAATAACAAAATATATTGATTTGAATAGTTCATCCAGTTGGCAGTTTTCCATTATGAGAACCTGGATGAGTAACATCTATGAATAATTTCTAAGTCTCAAGCATTAGTTATCCTTCATCCAAATTGCCGCAATATCTATGAAAGCTTCTAAAAGGAAACATTTGAGATGGGTTAAAGATGTTCTTCCTCTTCCCTTCCAGATCACTCCTGTTTGTCTCATGAAGTGGTAACTGGAAGGAGACAGATATGGAAAGGGTCTTCACAACTTACATATTGACCAGCCAGCCTTTGAAATAACTAGAAGTTACTTTAATATGGTGAAAATAAAGGTTACAGCTTATCTGTGATATATATAACCTATTTGCTAATAATAGTCTTTATTTTAGAGTGTTTTGTTTTTCTGTTTGTGATACCTAAATATCGATCTTAACACTAGTTTAGAGCAAAAGAACCCAAATGGCATTATCCTTCCTGGACTATAGCCACATTTTTCAGTTTCCTGAGTTTCACTAATTTGGGCCATGTATCACATATCCTTAGCCCAAAAATTAAACTTGAAATGAAAAATGGAAATTTATGTGTATGTGTGTGTATAAAAACAGGAAGCTAAGGCAAACATTCTGAAGGCTTGTTTGAATCAGAAAATTATATTACTTGCTATATGATCAGGATCACAAACTGAGATAGGATGACTATATATTAAAAGATGATATGTTTGGGGCTCCTGGGTGACTCCATCAGTTAAGTGTCTGCCTTCGGCTCAGGTCATGATCTCAGGAGCCTACATCGGGCCCTGTGCTCAGCGGTGAGTCTGCTTTTCCCTCTCCCTCTGTGACCTCTCTTGCTCTAACTCTCTCTCAAATAAATAAATTTTAAAAATTAAGAAAGATTATATGTTTAAAAAGTTGAGAAATAGTCTAAAATGATTATGAAAATAAAAGTCAAGTAATAAGGCTAGCAGTTTTTATCCTGGATAAGACTATTTCTTTGAGTCTTGGAACTGAAGGACCATCTGGAAAGAGAGTTGACTTGAAGATGGAGATTGGAGCTGCGGTGGGGAAACAAAACAGCACCACATGCTTTCTCTGTCCCTTACTCCTCTGCCAAGAAATATGAATTTGTCTCCTCCATTGACCTTCGTCATTGTCATTCTCAATTTAACTTTTTAAATATTCCAAATTTGGAAGATAAATCCAAGAAAAGTGTGACCTTTTACACCAATGTAATTTCCATTCTCCATTCATGTGAACCTGAGGGCCCTCTTTTATTTCTCTTTGTCAGGGATAAGGCTTGCAGAAAGCTGTAAATACATGCTTTAAATACATACATTACCAGCATCAGATTTACACAGATAGGAAATTATAAGTAGATAGAGTTGCTATATAGTTCAGCTTTGTCTGAATTAGAAATAAATCATGTTTGTATAATCTAGTCTTAGCTAGTTCTGTTTATTCAGCCAAGTTATTTCCTGCACAATATCTGCCTTTGCCTGGCAGTTGGAATCTTTTTTTTTTTCTTCAGATCACTTCTCATTACATTTATTTTGAAGTGCCACCACACGCAGCTTGTGGTTGATTTACTCTCCAGCTAATCTCACCCATTGTGCTCATCTTAAGTAAGCAGGTTCTTACAAATCTATTGATTTCCTAAGCATTCTTTCTGTAATGAATCATGTAGCGTCATTAGACTTAATGGGGTTTATTTCCTCACCTTTACAGAAATAATTTGTTATTAAGTATGATTCGATGGAAAGAGAACTATATTGTATGTTGAGGCATCTTGGTTATTTTTGTTGTGTCTCCTCTCTACCCAACCAAGTGACTTTACCTATCATGTTTGCCTCATCAGCAAAATGAGGAAGTAGGATTATATCAGTTGTTCTCAATTCTGGGTGCATATTAGAAGCATCTGGGGAACTCCAAAAATACTGCTTGGCCACACTACAAGCTAAGTCAGATTCCCTTGACGTAAGACCTAGGCATTGGCATTTTTTTAAAAGCTTAACAAGGGTTAGAAACCACTGGACGAATGATTTTCATGGGTCTTTCCAACTTTATGATTCCCTTATTCTGATACTTATTGACTTGGACTTCTTCTCTTACCTAATCTTTACAGACATACAGGAAGAGAAGAGCTTGCTTGATTTGATTAACAGTTATGGGTATGAGCTATGCAGCCATTATGTGACAATTGACCCGCACTGAGTTGTGAAAAGTTAGTAAAGAGTTTGTGTCCTGAATCTCTTAAGATTTTCTAAAAAGAGTTAATTTTTATTTCCATAATTAAAAAAAATGCCCTCTATATACTAAATGCTAAGTGAACAATTAAGATGCTTTCCATGGTATCTCTCCTGAGGGGTACAGTCGAGAAAACCAGGGATTTGGAGAGGTATGCATGAGGTGCAGTGGGAGCCAAGAAAATGCTGCCTGTCCTGGACTGAGGTACAGGACAGGGAAGAATTTTTTTGAATCCTGTGTCTGCACCGTCGGTACAAGTATTTAGAGGAAAAGGGGGTGGATGCTGGAGGGTGGGGTAATGGGGAAGATGTGGTGTCTTTTGAGAAGTGCAAGGAGTTCAGTGTAATGTGGACAGGTTGGGATGAGAAAGATGGAAAGGTTATGGGGGAGCATATTGTGAAGACCTTATTTGAACTTCATCCATATAATTAATTATCTCTGCTCACTTCCCTAGAGCTTAATGGAATCACTCAACCTCTCTCTACCGCTATGACATTAGTTAGATGTTTTCAGAGATTTATACTATTGTATTTAAGTAAATTAAAACAATAAATTCCTTGGAAAAGAAAATAATTCAAAACATGTTTATAGGAAATTTTGGTTGGGCAATACTTTTATTCACTTTGTAAGATTTTTAAAATTCTTATTAATTCTTCCTTGACCCAATATCATTATTATATTAGATTTTATTTCCTTATCTTATTACAATTCCTCAGTTCTTATTCTAGTAACTATTTGACTAAATAACAAATTGTTTTTCTTCACAGACATCCTTCTTATAGTGGGACAAGGGTGCTTTCCTACACAAATATATTTCAGCCTAAACTGAATAACCTTTAATTGGAATGTATGTCTTCTTTGTCACCCTATAAATTAATTCTCTCCCCCTTCTCCTGTCCTCTTCTTTAACTGGAAAAAAAGAAATCTTTTACAAAGGTGTCCATCACTTTTTAAGCTCATATCAATTTCTGCTTTCCCTAGAATTTGTGGTACTTGATTTAAAAAAATTTTTAAGTCAGAGTACCCCAAATTGTTTTTGTATTATTTTTTATTAACTTTTACTATCTACATGATAGCAATATAAATAATGATTAGAATATTGAGCCACATTAGCCAAGAAAACCTTAGAAAAATAAAGAGATTTATGTCACTAGCTATTATAATGTGTCAAAATGCTCAATAAATAAACTTGTATGGTACTAGTATTAGAAATGACTTATGGATCAGTAAAATAGAACCAACAGCCCATGAACATGTCTAAGCATATTTATTTTTTCCCATTTTAAAACATTTTTTAATTTAAATTCAATTAATTAACATATAATGTATTATTGGTTTCAGAGGTACAGGTCTGTGATTCATCAGTCTTATATAATACCCAGTGCTCATTATATCACATGCCCTCCTTAATGTCCATCACCCAGTTGCTCCATTCCTCTAACCCCTTCGCTCCAGCGACCCTCAGTTTGTTTCCTATGATTAAGAGTCTCTTATGGTTTGTCTCCCTCTCTGATTTCATCTTGCTTTATTTTTTCCTCTCTTCCCCTATGGTCCTCTGGTTTGTTTCTTAAATTCCACGTATCAGTGAGATCATATGATAATTGCTTTCTCTGATTGACTTATTTTGCTTAGCGTAATACCCTCTAGTTCCACCCACGTCATTGCAAATGGCTAAGCATTTTTAATGATAATTCAAATTTAGTGTGGATCAATGGACTGGTATCTAAAAGACCTATAACAAATTCTGTACTCGTATCTTAAAAATTCTGACAAATCCAGTGTTTTTTTTTTAAGATTTTATTTTTTTATCTGTCAGAGAGAGAGAGAGTGAGGACAAGCAGGGGGAGTGGCAGGCAGAGGGAGAAGCAGGCTGCCTTCTGAGCAAGGAGCCCAGTGCAGGACTCGATCCCAGGACCCTGGGACCATGACCTGAGCCGAAGGCAGATGCCTAACTGACTGAGCCACCCAGGTGTCCCCCACACCTTTTTTAAGATTTTATTTATTTATTTGAGAGAGAGAGTGAGCGAGAGAGAGAGCACAAGCCGGAGGAGAGGCAGAAGGAGAGAGAGAAGCAGGCTCCCCGCTGAGCAGGGAGCTCGAAGCAGTTTCCATTCAGGACACTGGGATTATGACCTAAACCAAAGGCAGCCACTTAACTAACTGAGCCACCCAGCCACCCCCCCAACATTCTTTTTTAATTAAAGAAAAAGAAAGAAAGAAAAAGAAAGCAAATATACCAAAAAGAAACCCAAGCCATCAGTGTAATAGGAAAAGATAAGACTTCTTTGACATTAACATTTTCTTTTTTTTCTATTATGTTCAGTTTGCCACCATATAGTAGGTCATTAGTTTTTGATGCAGTGTTCAACGATTCATTAGTTGTGTATAACACCCAGTGCTCATCACCACACATGCCTTCCTTAATACCCATCACTTGGCTACCCAATTCCCCCACCACCCTCCCTTCAAAACCGTCAGTTAGTTTCCTGGAGTCCAGAGTTTCTCATGGTTTGTCTCCCTCTCTGATTTCTTCCCCTTCAGTTTTCCCTCCCTTCCCCTATGGTCCTCTGTGCTATTCCTTATGTTTCACATATGAGTGAAACCATATGATAATTGTCTTTTCCTGCTTGACATAGTTCACTTAGCATAATCCCCTCCAGTTCCATCCATGTCGATGCCAATGGTGGGTATTCATCCTTCTGATGGCTGAATAATATTCTATTGTATATATGGACCACATCTTCTTTATCCATTTGTCGGTTGAAGGGCATCTCAGCTCCTTTCACAGTTTGGCTATTGTGGACATTGCTTCTATGAACATTGGGGTGCATGTGCACCTTCTTTTCACTACATCTGTATCTTTGGGGTGAATACCTAGTAGTGCAATTGCTAGGTCGTCGGGTAGCTCTATTTTTAACTTTTTGAGGAACCTCCATACTGTTTTCCAAAGTGGCTGTACCAGCTTGCATTCCCACCAACAGTGTCATAGGGTCCCCTTTCTCCACATCCTCGCCAACATTTGTTGTTTCCTGCCTGGTTAATTTTTGCCATTCTAACTGGTGTAAGGTGATGTTTCATTGTGGTTTTGATTTGTATGTCCCTGATGGCTAGTGATGTTGAACATTTTTTTATGTGTCTGTTAGTCATTTGTATATTTTCTTTGGAGAAGTGTCTGTTCATGTCTTCTGCCCATTTTTGGACTGGATTATTTATTTATTGGGTGTTGAGTTTGATAAGTTCTTTATAGATCTTGGAAACCAGCCCTTTATCTGTAATGTCATTTGCAAGTATCTTCCCCCATTCCATGTGTTGCCTCTTAGTTTTGTTGACTGTTTTCATTTGCTGTGCAGAAGCTTTTTATCTCGATGAAGTCCCAAAACTTCATTTTGACATTAAAATTTTATATGTGTGTGTATACACAACATATTAAAGCCAGCATCATTTTTAATGGAAGCTTTATACATTTTTGTCATGACAGATGAAGAACTCCATCATCACTACTAGTACTCCCTGTTTAGAAGTACTGACATATAATTAGACATGAGAAAGTACTGAGAGGTATGGATATTTGAGGGAAGGAGACACAACGATCATTATTGACACATGATAATATATTAAGAGAAACAGATAAGTGAAAGAATATTATTACAAATGAGATAGATTAGTAAGGTGGTTGATTTCACATGCAAAAATGTATCCAAATCAATCATTTTCCTATATATAAAGAATAGTTGGGTAGATAATGTGGTGGTGGGAAATTACCAATTTGTAGTAGCAACCAAAGAAGAAGATACGTACAAATTAAACTGACAAAAAATTTGCAGAAACTAGTTAAAGAAAAGTTAATACTCTTGAGAGATTCAACAGAAAAAGATTGGAAGAAATACTCTGATAGACTGCTGGTGTTAGGCAAGACATGATATCCCCAAAGGGTATTTTCAAAATGAGATGATTGCTCAACTTTCTTCTAAGGAGGGAGATTTTCGGTAACTGGAGGGCCCTTTGTTTGAGCATCAAGACAAGTTTGAGGAAGCAAGTTGAGATGAACTGGGTACTTTGCAAGTCCCTCCCTATTTCAGCCCCAAATAGAGCTGATAATGAATAAGAACAGACATGTCCACTAGGGATTTTTCTCTGAGGTGTGTTTTGAAGAATCTGTTTCCCGTCTAACCTATGAAAACTCTATAGTTACGTTCAGTAAGGTCTTTGCATGAAAAGATTTTTTTAAGTGTAGGAGAGACATGCTGAGCTCATGTATCCTGGTAGTCTGAGGCATGGAACAAATACAAAGACAGCTATTTGGACTGTGTCTCATTCCCCCCCGCTCCCCGCCCCCACCAAATTAGGGGACATCTGAAATCTGGGTTACCTTGGGAAAATATTTGCAATATTTTTGGCAAAGTTCTAACAACCCATATAATAAGAGTGGTCTTCTAACTCAGTTAGGAAGAGACAAATCAAAAAAGGGTAAAGGTAATTCAAATAATAAAAGATACAAGTGGTCAATAAGCATATAGAAAGGATACAACTTTATTCATAGAGTAAAGCACATTGAGAGTAATGAAAATACAAATTATCACCTGTCAGATTGGAAACACCTATATATGTATTTTTCATTTTTTTTGAAAATGATTTCCAAATGATGGCAAACTTGTGAGGAAAAAAAGATATCATCTACTGATGGTGGGATATGAATTGGCACTCTTTTTCTACGGGGTAACTTAGAATTTTATTTATTTAAAAACTAATATGGATGGATAGATAGATAGATAGATAGATAGATAGATAGATGGATAAACAAACATTACCTTTGACCTGTCAATTATAATTCTGAGAATTTACCCTAAAATTTAATCAGATGCATACAGAAAAATATATGTAGAAGGATGTTTGTATAGAATTGCTTATGATTATAAAAGTCAGAAAAAATTCAGTCAACCATAGAGTATTTCCCGAATAACTTATGGCATAACTACATTAAAGAATAGTATTCACCCATTAACAGTGATGTAGTAGATATTTATTTACTGACCTAGTGAGATATTTATAATTTTTTGTTAAGTAACAAAGGCAATTTGTATAACAAAATATAATTTATGATATCATTTGGCTAAGAAAGATTTCTCTACATGTCTGTATCAAAATCCATATGTATGTATGTGTCTACAAACATACAAACATAGTCTTAATGTTTACATGTTTAGGAAGTGAAATTTTGAGTCATCTAAATGATTTCTATGCTTCTCTGTGTTTCCTATTTTTATATGAAGTAAACATAATTAACTTGTATGATGATGGCAAAGAAAGATTCATGCTCCCATCATATCTTTTAATATTTTACTAATCCCTGAAAAATATTTTTTAGGTTCTTACTTCACTCTAATTCATAACTTTAAACCCTATTCATTTAAAATGAAGCAGTAGGGGCACCTGGATGGCTGTTGGTTGGGTCTCTGCCTTCGGCTTGGGTCATGATCCCGGGGTCCTGGGATCAAGCCCTGCATCCAGCTCACTGCTCAGTAGGGAGCCTGCTTCTCCCTCTCCTCTGCCACCTGGCTCATGCTCTCTTTCTCTCTCTATCTCAAATAAATAAATAAAATCTTAAAAAAAAAAATTAAAGGAAGCAATAGCTTCTTTCTCTCTCCCTCAGGGAGCTTCGTCGCTCCCTGTACTTTTTGGCAGAGAAGAGCTAGCAGGAGAGTGTGTCAGTGTCTTCTGGAGTTTAGAGGTAAGAACGTTACTATTTTGGCATCTGTTCCAATACAGTTGCCCTAAGCAACTCTACTGAACCAAGAACTTTGCCAGTATGTGTCTGTGTTTAAGATTCCAAGAAGTGAGCTATTAAAACAATAAAAGAAGTGGTAGATGACAGCTTCTGGGAATATATGTGTTTGCACTTTCAGACAGAATACCTGAAACCAAGCCAGTGCACAGACTACATGGACAATCGGACCATTTTTCTTGCTATTCCTCTATGTAATTTATAAGCCATACCAGTGTTTGTAGATACTCTTGCATTTAAACTCACATAAGATACTTTTTAAAGAAGTTTATTTTAGAGAGTGGGGGAGGGGCAGAGGGAGAGGGAGAGAGAATCTTGAGCAGACTCCCCACTGAGTGGGGAGTCTGAAGGGGTGGGGAGGGATGAGGGGCTAGGAGGGGGGTCTAACCCTATGACCTCGAGATCATGACCTGAGCTGAATTCAAGAGTTGGATGCTTAACGGACTGTGCCACCCAACACCCCCCAAGTAAGGTACTTTTAAGATACCTTTTAAGGTGCCTGTTGAAAAGAGAATAAATGCTCTTAGGAATATGGGGATTGAGCAAGGCAGAGCACTTGGGTCAGGTAGGCCAGTTCTCCAGCCATCTAATTTGATGCTTTACATGTTAACACATTTTTTTAACCAACAAAGAAATTATGGGGTAGCCTAGAAAGAGAAATCACTCAAACCTTAAATGTAGGAGACAGAAGGAGGAAAGAATCTTATCAGTGAAATATCTTAACAGCATCTGTGTCTTTTGAGGAACTATTAGTGTATAGTAGAATTTATACTATAAAGGATGTAACATGCAATTTATTGCATGAATGCAGACTTGTGCAGATGAATAAGGATATGTTTGCTCCAATATGTGTTCCTTTGAAGCAAACTGTTTCTGGTAACATTAACCCTAAATTGCTAATGAGCATTACCACTTTCCAAATTTGCTAGTAAATTATTGGGCAAAACTTTACTTTTTAAAAAAGTCTAAGGGGCACCTGGGTGGGTCAGCTGCTTAAGCGTACAACTCTTGATTTTGGCTCAGGTCATGATCTCAGGGTTGTGGGATCAAGCCCCACATTGGGCACCCTGCTCAGTGGGGAGTCTGCTTGAGATTCTGTCTCTTCCACCCCGTCTGCTCCTCCCCCTGCTCTCTATCTCTCTCTCAAATAAACAATAAAATCTTTTTAAAGTATCTTTTAAAAAAATCTAAAGAAAGTTATCTAATAAACTACTGGAGTGTAGACCCAGCAGATCAAACAATTTGCACATTGACTGGTTACTAGGTTCAGGATAGGAATTCTGGAGGGGGGCTTATTAGGGAGGTGGGAATGCTTTTTCCTTCCACTGAGAAAAAAATGCTGGCTGCTACACAAGTGTCTGGATATTTTAATATTTTTCTGCAAGTTTTATATTACTTATCATTTATGTACCCCCCATTTCCTAAAGAGGAAGGAAGGGATAGAACTGAGTGATAAACTAGACAATGGGAGTGGTTTAGTGGGCCATAGTGTCTTCCCTTTGTGTTTCCAGCATTTGCCTACTGCTAAGGAAATCACAGTGCACCGTGTATAAATAGGGCACAGGATTCATTACTCAGCACGTCAGTCAATGAATCACCATTACTGGCATCTCTGTGGCAGCTGTTAGGAAACTCCAGAGGATTTATTGTGAATAAAACGAGCTGGATGCACTGTCTCCTAGCTGGATTTTACCAGTTTGTCCACATTCTGAGGACTATCCAAATGATTTTTTCAGATGCTCCCAGACCATCCAAGTTTTCATAACGGCTCTTGTTCTTTACAACTAGCTGAACTTGTTTCATTATGATTTGTCAAAGGTTAACTAAGAGAAAGAGTAGCTGGGAACTAAGAGAGTAGGTATAAAATGAAAGAGAAAAAAAGTTCGTATATTTTGAATGGGTATAATTGGTGGCCTAAATAGGAGGTGAAATGGCTCCAGAGTGGAATGAAAAGAATAAAAATAGGAACACAGTTGGGTAGAGCAGAAAAAACATGCACAGTTAAAACAGATCAGTGTGAATATGGCTCTTGAGCCCATTATGTTTCAAAGATTGAGAGCAATAAACATATTGAATGTTGTTTATTCCAGGGACCCTTTTTCAAAAGACAGAATTCTGATTCTCAAGGAGTGAACTGTCTATAAAGTCTATCACAGTCTTTTTCACACAGTGTCAGAAGAAGGATGCATCAAAAGTTGATAGAAGTACTCCCTACATGGCAGTAGTAAAGTTTAGTCTTGCTGACTAGAGCAGTTCCCTTCCAGAAGACTCAGATATTCTCATAAAAGCTGGCATTGCCTGAACGAGAGGTATTGTTGGTAGGTAAGCCAACATCCTAGGGGCTGGGACTCTGCCAGCATCTCATATAACAAACATGCTGCTGATCCACTTTTGTTTATTTTCCCAGACAAAAATGATTGCAACACGCTTCAGGGCCAGCGCAGAAACTTTGCCTTTGTAATGTATTAACTTGCTCTCAAACTTCAGATGTTCAAAATTGCTAAACTAAACGACAATATCCAACTTAAAAAAAATATGAAAATCTAGCTAAAAACTCAGTTGGCCAAGAGGTTATTTGTATATTACACTTGTAAAGTGATCACTGGTTTTGTTTTTTGGGGGGATGTTTTTTTTTGGGTGTTGCCAAAGAAGAAAAAATATCCATATTTCTGTAAAAAAATATATAGATATATATTTATAGAATATAATTTTCTTTCATCAGGCAGCTCTGATTTAGTGGGACACATACTAGATTAAATTTCAAAACACTTGGATACTAACTGTGCTACTTTGAATAAGTCATTTAATCTCTTTGAACTTCAGCTCATTCATTTGTAAAATGAGGATAGTAATGCTTCCACTCCCTACTACACAGTATGCTTAAAGTGATTCAATGAGATATTGTACAGGAAAGCAGTTATCACCTGCAAGGTGTGATACTAATGTGGGGACCATAAGGGTCGTCTCTGTTGTCCTTGCAACAGATGCTGGTCCTGACACACTGGAGAAGTAGGGGAGACTATCCCAGGACTGAGAGGCTAGAAGAAGAGAAGGGAGTGGCTCCTCAGTTTGCAACTCACATTTCTGCATTAATATTCAGAGGAAAATAATTTTCAGGCTTTCCCCCCCAATGAAATAAGAGTCCTTTCCTCAAAATGTTGAAAAAAACTCATCAAGTATTTAGACTTTTCCCTTGTTCTGCTTCTTTATTTAGCCCTGTGTTGTCCTGTCCAACACAGTAGCCACTTGTGATGACTGAACTCATGAAGTATGGCCAGTCAAAGCTGAGATGTGTATAAGTGCAAAATACATGTCAGAGTTAGAAGACAATAGTCCAAAAAGAAAGAAAAAAGTAAAATATCTTGTTTATATTTTTTTACATTGATTACGTGGTATAATAATAATATCTTAGATTATTGGGTTAAATAAAGTTTATTGTTAACATAAATTTTATCTCTTTTGATTATAAACTGTGGCTACTATAAAATTTGTAGTTACACATATGGCTCATTTTTGTATTTCTATTGGATAAATATCACTCTAGACAATCAGAAGGAAAGAAAGACACATTTCCTAATGGCCTTATTTACGTGCCTCTTGCATTTCTCAGTCTCTGTCCACCCTAGTACAGGGCTCGTTTTCATTATCAGTGCAGCTCTGCGGCAGCCAGTTCCTTTGAGAAGTACATGAAGAAACCAAAGAAAGATGAATAGGAAGGCCATCCCTTCACCCTTACAGCACATGACACAAATAAGCAGTCAGTTTCATTCATGAGAATATTCTCAATGAGAATACGGAATGGAGAAATTTGTCAGTCTCATATCTGGAAGGGAGAGAATAGAAAGAAATGATTTCTCTCTTTTTACTCTTATGAGCTCTGAAAAGGAAGAAATACTCTGAGCTTAATACTGTATGTATTCAAGTCATTTATTAAAATCTTATTCTATAAGATGGTTATTTGCATGCATTTTTTTTATTTCCCTTCTGAAGGTCTAGATGCTTTGAAGTCAGGGAATGTATTTTACATATTTTGCTTTGTACCTAACAGGTGTGCAGTAAATGTCATATAATATTATAGGTAAAATAACTAATATAATCAGTTTATTAATTTATTTTTCTGACCAAAATTAAATTGAACCTAAAATGCCATATAATTGATTTGATGTTAATGATATATACATGTTTTTAAATGTGGCATGTGGTGTAAGATACATTGTGTTGCCTTTTATCTGTTAAAAAAAAATCTGATTTTTAAATCACCTACAGAAGTACTTTATTTGAGAGTACTAAATTCTTCCTAGATTAAGTCCTGGCTGATGAGAAAACATTTATTTCTAAAATGCAGTCCCCACCCACTTTGATCATCTCAGCAACACACTGAAAATTGTCCCAGGAACAAACTAATAAACCCTGTATGAAATACGAAAAAACAGTAAGAGAAGAACAATAATCCCATTAACCTGGCAGATCTGGAATGAAAACTCAGCAGGGGAATGGAACAAGTTGGAGGTGGGAACAGCCAAACAGCACAGTGAACACTCAGCAGGCTCCCAGGCCAGCAAACCCCCAGGGTCTGAACAGCCTCAACCAGTCTCGAAAGGAGGGCTTGGGGGAAGGGCCCAGCTCGGCTGCAGGGATCAAAGAGAAGCAGGGGAAACAGCCAGAGCAGTGTCTGCTCTTTGAGCAAAGATAATGGAATCCTCTCAGGGTGAAGAGAATGAACACACAGAGAGATTTAAAAACACAACAAACCCAGAGCTGATCTGATTCCTTTATTCCATACCTCAAACTCATCAGGCTTGTCCTCAATTCAAAATCACACCATACTGAATTACAGGGTTAGAAAAAAATAAAAGGGCATCCTGTTGAGTGTTTTTCCAACCATGGGTTACAACTCTTTAGTGTGGGAAATCAATTACGTGGGTGGAGATTTGCATTTTAAAAAATGAAATAAAATAGAAAGTAGAGGAGTTGCAAATACTAGGGGTAAATACTATTGTGAAAATTTTGGTGTGTGTGTGTGTGTGTTTGTACAGATAAAATGTATTTCTTATTATGGGTCTCAGTCAAGCAAACTGTGAGACTCAGTGAAAACTGATGTAATTTATCCCCTGTCTAATTGAGGTATACAAAAATCAATTCTAGAAAATTAGGTCTTCAGGAACAGCGATTTCATAAACTCTTAGATTAATCCTCACTCGAGGTATCCTTCCTGCATTCTGCAGACGTAGAAAATGTCACAGACTCAGTGCAGCCCTTCAACAAAAACAGTCAATTCTTCAGAAAAGAGGTCCAGGATCAAGCATTTCATTCTGATGAAGCTAATGATGTTTGTCAGAAACTGTGGGCAACCTTCCTTTAAAGCCCCTAATTAAGGAGCGGGAATGAAAAAAAAAAAATGGTAATAGCATGTCTCAAACGTGAAGCTGCTGCCTGGCTCCTATTCATTAGAGAGCCCACAAACTGTGGGCTCTATTTAAGGAAGGTCTGGGATGGTTTGAGGGAAAAATAAAACAATCCCTCAAATGTTTCTCTTTAGTCCAATTCTGCTCTCAGCTTGCTTATCTCGCCTTGACTTCTCGAAATTTTAGTCAAATTTGGTTTACAATCTGCTTTATGATTTCAAAGCAGACCAGAATGAATAGAGAAAGGACCAGACAGAGAGCAGAAACTGTATAAAAGATTCTGGCAAAATGTGAAGGTGCTCCCTGATCCACTCGAGACAACCACCAGTGACCGAGCGAAGTGATCGATTTCTAACTCTCCAGGAAATAAGCATCAAATTCAAGGCCGCTAAATGAAGGAAGGGCCATTAACAACAGACTTCAGTATTTTCTGCAAAGCATGAAAAACAAGAAGAGAATTGTGGGGGGGGAAATTCCCTAAAAGAAGTCTGAATAAAGTTGTGGAACTATAAGAAGGCAGATCTCTTCCCACCCAGGCACAAAGGAAGGTACTGAAGGTTTTACAATGGTGTAGACACTAAAAATACCATTTAAAGATGGGCAAACTTCTTTATCGCCCCAAGAAATCAAAGTAAACCATCTGAAACCCGAGCTGTGGGAAATCCCGCTGCTCCGATAAAGGACCCAATGAGACACTGAAACAGCGCTCTCACTTTCAGAGAGCAGGAGGCTGCCTGGCTTAACCTCAAGCGAAACCTTTCCTTGGCACTCAGTTCAGTGAAACAGACGTTCTCTCAACTGTATCAGAGACATGGATTTTAGCTGTAATTATGGTCTGCTAATCTGGTGTAGCCTTAGTTAAACAGAATCAGCACATTATCATTAGGGTGGCAATCTAGCTTCTCTCTTGCACAGGGCATTGGTCAGGGAGTGAAGACTGTTATTGCCAATTTTGATTCTTATCTAATCTTTTAGGAGCCCAAAATGAAGTTTTTTCTAGTTTCTCTGGATGAAGAAATATGTGCCACCTTCCCATTTCACAGAGTTGCTGGAAAAAACACCAAAAGGCAATATTTAAACATGTCATAACTGGGCACTGAATTGCCACGGGGGAGTCTGTACCAGTCCAGCCTCTCTCTCCCACCCTGGGAGACTGGCACAGAATGGGTTTCATTCTCTGTTTTCCTGTCCTTTCTTCCCAGGCCCTTCCCCCTTCTCAGTTAACCTAGTCTGAAGCCTTGGAGATGTGCTGTCATATTTTAGATGCAGAGGAGTATTTCAGGTTAAATGGTTACTTTCTCCTAATTCTGAATCTCTCATGGTAGGAATTTCAAGTTAGCTGAAGGCCAATATTTCAGATAATTTTGAGCAAAGATCTCAGCCATGTTTCCTTTATTTAATTTTTTTTAAGATTATATTTTTTATTTGACAGAGAGAGACACAGCAAGAGAGGGAACACAAGCAGGGGGAGTGGGAGAGGAAGAATCAGGCTCCCAGCAGAGCAAGGAGCAGGATGCGGGGCTTGATCCCAGGACCCTGGGATCAGGCCCTGAGCCAAAGGTAGATGCTTAACGACTGAGCCACCCAGGCTCCCCCATGTTTCCTTTAAATCACACCGTAAGAGCAATGCTTTCCTCATTTATGAGCCTCTTAATGCACTTGTCTTCTTCCTTCCTTCCTTCTCTTTCTCCCTTCATTCCTTCCTTCCTCTTAAAAAAACAAAATCAAATCTATTTTTAGAGCAGTTTTAGGTTTACGACAAAATTGAGAGAGGTACAGAGATTTCTCAACTGCCCCCTGCCCCACACAGGCATAGCCTCCCCCATTACCAGTATCACTCACCAGAATGGTTGGTGTGTGTGTGTGTTTTACCAAGAATGAATCTGCATTGACACATCATAATCACCCAAAGTCTACAGTTTACCTTAGGGTTCGCTCTTGGTGTTGTATATTCTAGAGGTTTGGACAAATATATGATGATATCCATCCATCATTATAATATCGTACAACATATTGTCACTGCTCTAAAAATCCTCTGTGTTCTGCCTCTTCATTTCTCTCCTTCCCCCACCCCAGGTAACTACTGATCTTTTATTGCCTCCATTTTTGCCTTTTCCCAAATGCTATATAGTTGGATTCATACGGTATGGAGTCTTTTCAGATTGTCTGTCTTTCTTTCTTTCTTCCTTCCTTCCTTCCTTTCAGATTTTATTTATTTATTTGAGATAGATAGAACGTGAGTGGGGGAAGGAGCAGAGGGAGCGGGAGAGAGAGAATCCCAAGCAGACTCCCTTACTGAGCATGGAGCCCATATGGGGCTCAATCTCACAACCCTGAGATCATGACCTAAGCTGAAATCAAGAGTCAGACGCTTAACTGGCTGAGCCACCCAGGCTCACCTCACTTAGTAATGTATATCAAAGTTTCCTCCATTTCTTTTCACGGCTTGATAGCTCATTTCTTTTTAGCACTGAATAATATACCATTGTCTGCATGTGCCACAGTTTATCCATTCACCGACTGAGGATATCATAGTTGATTCTAAGTTTTGGCGATTATGAATAAAGCTGCTATAAACATTTGTGTGTAGATTTTGTGTGGACATAAGTTTTCAACTCCTTAGAATAAATACCAAAGACCATGATTGCTGGATCATATGGTAAGAGTTGGTTTAGTTTTATAAAAACTATTAGTCTTCCAAAGCAACTGTACCATTTTGCATTCCCACCAGCAATGAATGAGCGTTCCTATTGCTCCATATTCTTGCCAGCCTTTGGTGCTGTCAGTATTCTGAATTTGGGCCATTCTTATAGATGTGTAGTGATATTTTGTTTTAATTTGCTTTTCTCTAATGATAGATGATGTGGAGCATCTTTTCTTTCTTTCTTTCTTTTTTCTTTTTCTTTTCTTTTTTTTAAGAGAGTACAGAGGGGAAGGGCTAAGGGAGAAGGAGAGAATCTTTTTTTTTTCTTTTTAAGATTTTATTTATTTATGTGACAGAGAGACAGCCAGTGAGAGAGGGAACACAGCAGGGGAGTGGGAGAGGAAGAAGCAGGCTCCCAGCGGAGGAGCCCGATGTGGGACTTGATCCCGGAACGCCGGGATCACGCCCTGAGCCGAAGGCTTAATGACTGCGCTACCCAGGCGCCCCGAGAAGGAGAGAATCTTAAGCAGGCTCCATGCTGGGCTTGATCTCACAACCCTGAGATCATGACCTGAGCTGAAACCAAGAGTCTGACACTTAACCAACTGAGCCACCTAGGAGCCTCTGGAGAATCTTTTCAGATGCTTATTTGCCATCTGTATATTTTTATTGGTACAGTCTTTGCTAAGGTCTTCAACCCATTTTTAGTCAGATTGTTTATTTTCTTATTGTTCAGCTTTAAGAGTTCTTTGTATATTTTGGATAACAGTCCTTTATCAGATACAGGCATACTTGGAGTATTGTGGGTTCTGTTTGAGATTACTGAAATAAAGTACCACAATAAAGCAAGTCAAATGAATTTTTTGGTTTCCCAGTGCATAATAAAATTTGTTTATACTAGAGTCTATTAAGCGTGCAATTTCATTATGTCTAAAAAATGTGCATACCTTAATTAAAAAATACTTTATTGCTAAAACCCCCTAATCATCAGCTGAGTTTTCACCAAGTCATAATCTTTTTGCCAGTGGAGAGTCTTGCTTCAATGTAGATGGCTGCTGACTAATCTGGATGGTGGTTGCTGAAAGTTGGGGTAGCTGTGGCAATTTATTTAACATAGATAAAATCGAAGCTTACTGCATCCCTTGACTCCCTTTCACAAGTGATTTCTCTGTACAGGTGATGTACACTTGTTTGATAGCACTTAACCAAGAGTCGAACTTCTTTTAAAACTGGAGTCAATCCTCTCAAACCCTGCTGCTGCTGCTGCTTTATCAACTAAGTTTATGTAATATTCTTTTTTGTCATTTCAACAATCTTTACAGTATCTTAACCAGGAGTAAATCCTATCTCAAGAAACCACTTTGCTCATCCACAAGAAGCAGCTCTTCATCCATTGAGGTTTTATCATGAGATGGCAGCAATCCAGTCCCATCTTCAGGCTCTACTTCTGATTCTAGTTCTCTTGTTATTTCCACCACATCTGCAGTTATTTCCTCCAAAGAAGTCGTGAACCCCTCAAAGTCATCAGTGAGGGTTGGAATCAACTTCTAAACTCCTGTAAATGGTGATATTTGGTCTCTTCCCATGAATCACAGATATTCTTTTTATTTATTTATTTATTTATTTATTTATTTATTTATT